>NC_081559.1:124452866-124472182 GCF_022355385.1 Mustela nigripes | reverse complement strand
CAGCAGCCAATCATTACCTAGATATTAAGCAGTAACAACAAATACCACAAATACCAGAAATACTAAATAAGGTGTTTGGATGGTGTATTTCTTTACTTACTTATTTTATTGAATCAATCTTTAAAGTACACATTTACTCATGCCAAAAGACACAAAGACTTGCCACTAACAGGTCATTCTTATGGTGGCCTTAAAGTACCATAAGATTTCTTGTGTGTGTTGGTCTATATATCTCTCCGAGTGTATAATTTTCTCTAAGGTATTGTTTTAAATAGTGAGAAGAATCTTGCTTGTTAGTAAGTGTACTTACTTCTTTTGAACTTCAGATGATGTTAAATTTTAGGTCACTTTCATTGGATGACCTGAAGTCCTCAGTCAACCTCTCCCTACTCACTCTCACTCTCAGATTACTTAATGCCCATCCCTCAAATAAAGACAAAAAACTCCCCCGCATGGTGCTTGAAGCAGCACCCTTATTTTTCTTGGAATAAGAGGTGAGCCTTCTTTTATCCCACACATAATGTGAATGACCTCTCTCTTTCCATTACAAAGCAAAGGATTTGTATCCAAAGTGAAATATTGCCCTGTGAATACACTGCCAGAAAATGCATGGGAAGGAAAAATTCTTCAGTGTTATCACTGAAAATTGCTCTTCACTTAGACCTGTTTAGTTGGCTCCTTGAACCAACATGTGATCATGGAAGATGAAACTGACATAATTCATACTAGTAAAATAATTTTTTAAAGTTACATATTTACCAAAAACCTTAATCATGGCTTTATCTTCTCATTGTAATTCCTTTTAATAAAATTTGTAGCTTGCTTTCTGTTGGCTTGGAAATCAGAAAATAAATGTGGTTCCAGAGAATATAGCTGATTTCTTATGGTAGTCCTAGAAGGAATTTTTAATGATTTTATCTATCTATCTATCTATCTATCTATCTATCTATCTATTTATTCATTCATTCAGGCACCCAGCTAGCTCAGTTGGTAGAGCATGAGACTCTTATCTATTTATTTATTTATTTATTTGAGAGAGAGAGAGAGCATGAGCAGGGGTGGGAGGGGAGAGAGAGAGAGAAAGAGAAGCAGGCTCTCCACTGAACAGGGAATAGGACAAGAAGCACAATGCAGAGCTTAACACCTGGGGCTCGATCCCAAGACCCCCAAGGTCCCCAGGATCAGGACCTCAGCCAAAGGCAGATACATAACCAACTGAACCACCCAGATGTCCCCTAGAAGGATTTTTAAACACTGTTTTATCTAGAAGTAAAACTAGAACTAAGCCTTAATATTATATTTATAAAATATTTTATAGTTGTGTGCTCTATTTATAAAATATTTTATAGCATTATCCACTGTTTGTTTGTTGTTGTTTTATTTTTTCATATACAACCCTGTGAATAGGACTGGTTAAAATAATTAATATTGCCATTTAGCAGATAAGTAGATAAGCTTGAAAACGCTGATTCACTAGCCCCAACCAGCAAGTGGCAGGCAGAACTGGGAAGGTAAATCTGTATGTTCTGCATCTTAGTCCCTAAACCTTTGCTTGAGCTGGTAGGTAGGTTGTGAGATACTTTACATCATGAAACTTCAAGCCACTTGGAAGATCTCTAAGGTTTTCTTGAGTCACTTGACAAGGAGAAAAAACAAAGCAAAACAAAATCCTTTTCCTCTACCCTAAAGTGGTTCAGTGGCTGTGGCCCTGACTTGAACTGTAGAAAAACACATTCACAGGAGAAATTTTCTTCAGATGCATACTGGGGGGGAAGGGGCATCTCACAGAACTAAAATAAAAACCCCAAAGATGTAGTGAGACTGGGAGATTTATATACCATTTTAACAAAGGGCAATAAATTTCTGGAGAAGTAACAAGGCAAAGGGTTTTGAGCTTTAAGGGGCAGTGACATATGGGAAGGTCAATATATGGGAAAACTAATGGAAGATAAGTGTTATTAGTAATGTTTGTCATGTGGAGTCCTCTTAGTGCCTCTCTGGGCAGGTGGGAGTCATCCTCAGTGATTAAAACTCATTCCTATCTTCTTGGTAGGGGAGAGGGGTGGGGATGCCATCACAAAGGAGAATTTATGCATTGTTTTTAAACAAAAAGCAGGAGGATGAAGAGCTTTTTCTGTAGTCTGCTGTTTCTCAGTTATCTTCAGTTAGAAACAATCTTCAATCTTCATGCCAAAGTGGCCTAGTGTGGGATAGCATCTGATCTCCATCACACTCAAATGTCAGAGCACACAATTCTCTAAAACAAGGAATCTTCTGTTGCTTGTCCTAAACTGTAGCATTCAAAATATGGTACCAATAAGGCCCTTGACTCCTGGGAATGGTAACCTTGGAAGGGAGGATAAAGAACAAAGCAGTAAAGAAAAGAGGACAAGGCAGCATGCAGGATGAGCTCCATGAGCGTTAGTGTCACTGCAGTGGGCTCTGGTCTGACCAAATCATCATTTTCCCTCTATCCCAAGGTTCCAAGAATGACAAATATTTACAGGAATCCACAAAGTGTGTCCTCATATGAATGTGTCATGACCATTTGATTGAACTGGGGTGCAATTTTGCCAAAATGACTACATCTATTGCCAATGAAAATGGTATAAATATTCACAAGAGGGGCGCCTGGGTGGCTCAGTGGGTTAAAGCCTCTGCCTTCGGCTCAGGTCATGATCCCAGGGTCCTGGGATCGAGCCCCACATCAGGCCCTCTGCTCCGCAGGGAGCCTGCTTCCTCTTCTCTCTCTGCCTGCCTCTCTGCCTACTTGTGATCTCTGTCTGTCAAATAAATAAATAAAATCTTTAAAAAAAATTTCACAAGAAAAGTCACATGTGTTTAATATGATTTAAACAAATTGAGGCAGAGAATTGAACCAGTTATGCAGGGGGTTGAAATAAAACCATTCTGACACATTTCTACCCCCACTGCACTCATCAAACAGTGATGACCATTACTTTCCCCAGCCCTACGTCCCCCACCAGAAAAGCAATCAAAGTACTTCTGACACCATTACCCTGCATGTAAAGTCATTTGAAAGTCTGAATCACATGGCAGATATAACTTCTAATAACCTCTAATCCTACATTTGGATTTTGCTTTTTTTTTTAATTTTTTATTTTTTATAAACATATATTTTTATCCCCAGGGGTACAGGTCTGTGAATCACCAGGTTTACACACTTCACAGCACTGACCAAAGCACATACCCTCCCCAATATCCATAATCCCACCCCCTTCTCCCAACCCCCCTCCCCCCAGCAACCCTCAGTTTGTTTTGTGAGATTAAGAGTCACTTATGGTTTGTCTCCCTCCCAATTCCATCTTGTTTCATTGATTCTTCTTCTACCCACTTAAGCCCCCATGTTGCATCACCACTTCCTCATATCAGGGAGATAGTTGTCTTTCTCTGCTTGACTTATTTCGCTAAGCATGATACGCTCTAGTTCCATCCATGTTGTCGCAAATGGCAAGATTTCATTTCTTTTGATGGCTGCATAGTATTCCATTGTGTATATATACCACATCTTCTTGATCCATTCATCTGTTGATGGACAGTTTCTCAAATGTTTGTCAGGATTTTAGAGTTAATTATATTGAGTTATAATAAAAAACACAATGTAAAAAGTAAACCCAACAAATACCCATGGCAGCATTACTTCACGGAATGTATTTGCTTTCCTACCTTACTGTCCCAACATGGCTGACTCTGAGAGAGAGCTCTCTTTAGGGCAAAAAAGAATAAAACCTTTCCATATTTACTTGTTCAGGGCTCATATTACCATACATACGCTGCCAGGTGATGTCTATGAAAAAGGAATAAAAGAACATTCAACCTTTTTACTGCCTCAAGTCCCATTTCCCTTTGCAGGCTGCTATTTTGACACTTTCAAGGGCTCCCTTCTATCTTCCTACATGCCTGAAGCTCTAGGCCATGGGTTCATGCCAGCTCCTTATGCCTAAACACAAATATGCCCTAAACATGCCATGTTCCTCTTCCGGTCCTTGCTTCCATCATGCTAGTTTATTGAGCACCAGAAACATTCAGTAGGTAATACCTCTCAAGATTCTTAGGCTCAAGGACGTAGGGCATCATTTATTTACCCTGGGGCCTTGGGTGGGAAGTTGAAGGTGGGCAGAACATCAAGCAGATCCCGTTGTAGTTTGAGGCACTTTAGTAGATATCCTTAGGCAATAATTAGAAGGCTGATACCAGGTTAGTAGCACCTATTGAAAATTCCAACAATTAGAAATATATACTATCATTGTGCTACAACCTAGCACAGTTCTGGGCACACAGAAAGTGCTCAAAATATGTAACAAGGACACAGGATTCAAAGACTAACAGCTTTCTACTTCACACACCAGTCAAGATCAAGAAACAAATTCACTAGATGGCTTCCAAATCCTCTTTTCATTTAGTGCCATATGGCCAAGTCAGTAGGGAAAGACAAAAACTCAAACTAATAAACTGAAGAATTCAGGCCACAAAACCTGCCACTATGAACTTTCTGGGATTTTGTGTACAACTTTCAACTTTACATCGTGGATATATATATATCCAGCACAATTGGAAACACTGGGTATCACTGGGTATCTTCATATATATATATGTATAATCTTCATATATATACATATATATGAAGATACCCAGTGTTTCCAACCTGTGTTTTTTAAGATATGCAACATACACATTAATGTCTGAATAACAATTCAGATTATATTATATATATATTATATTATATATTATGCAGAAATACATTTATTTAAAATAACAAAATAGGGTAATGATTACCCTTACCTGACTTTTCTTTTTTACTCTACAAGCAACTATTATCTGTTCAGAATCTTTTAGGAACTTTTTGGGAAAAGTAAAAACCTAAACTAAACAAGATTCAAGAGAAACAGATTTGCCTTCCTCTGTATGCTCACTGAGCCCCTTCCACTGAGCAGAAGACCCCATCAGAAAGCAGAGTCTCCTCTGCTGAGATTAACTGGGAAGGACTCAGTCTCCCTGGGGGCAGTGGGAGGTACTTTCATAAAGCCAAGTGGAGAAGCAAGGTCTTCATCAAGTTATTAATGTTGAAGCTACTTCTGCCTGAAAGCTAGAAAACTGACTTTCAGTGTGTTGTTGAATATGTGACTAATTCTCTCAATAAGCAAGACTTAGGCTTACCACAAAAGGGTTTCTGCTCTTGCCTGCTCAATTAATTAGTCTGCTAGGGCAGCCATGATAAAATACAGACTGGGGGGCTTAAAGAACAGAAATGTATTTCCTCACAGTTCTGGAGGCTGGAAACACAAGATCAAGGGGTTGGCAGGTTTGACTTTTCCTGAGGCCTCTCTCCCTGACTTGTAGATGGCCATTCCCTCCCCATGTCCTCACATGGTCTTTCTTCTGGGCATGTGCCCCGGCGTGTCTTCTTCTAAGGAGAAGTCACATCAGATTGGAGCTCCATCCTAAATACCTCATTTTACCTTAACTACTTGCCTGAAGACCTTATTTCCAGATATAGTTGCATTGTGTGTTAGGGCTTCAACGGATGAATTCGGCAGGGGATACAATACAATCCATAATACCTATCCTAGGACAGAGCTGAATGGACCTGTAGTAAGTGCCACTATTTCCTATTTAGCATGTAAATATGTTGATTACACCTTTGAATCTCTACCTTTTTGTGTTTGGAGACTGTGAGCAAGGGCAATATTATTGATACCCAGTACTTAGGGAATATTTTGTATTTTAGAAGGCACTTTTACACATATTGGATAGGTTTGGCAATTAGCATTATTGTACACAATAAATACGGAAACAGATTCAGTGAGATTAAAATGCTTAGTCCAATTCTTATTACTTACCCTACTGCCCCTTCCATATCTGAGAAATTTCTGCTTACTCTGATGACTTCCCATAGTATGATCTAGAACAGCATCATACCTTTTTTTCTTTTTCATCATCTAACTCAGCAAGTTGGAAACACCTTACAAGCTGCTCCAATGTAGATGTGACATTGATCTTGCAGTGTTGAGTGAAGAATGAGACCTGAAAAGAGAGGTTGGCTTTCAATGAGTCACTTAGGACCCTGAACTCAGGAGTGGGAACTGAGAGAATGAAACTCAGATAGGAAAGGAAAAAGCAAAGCAACATGTCATGGATCCACATTTATAATCATCACAACCCAAGGAGCCATAGGACCACAGCATGCCAAGAGGGTCTAAGATGATATTAGCCGAGAAATAAAAAATCTAAGAGTACTTCATCTTTGGCATGAAAAAACACACAGAGAGAACAATATGATCCTGAGAAAGTTGTCTATCTTCTTGAGCCTCAGCCCCCATGAAAGTGGTTTTTCAGATTTGCAGAAGTCCTAGTATCAGCTTGAGAACCAAGCCATGCACAGGTGCACACAGAGTCTTGACTGCCACCAGCCATTCTTTCTCCTTTCCATTCCCTAGATAAGTGTTCCAGATGTGTGTGAGGAAAATAAATCATGTTGAATTAATTTCTGTGTCCTTCCAAACAATACCATTGTAAATATTTGTCTATTTTCTTATGAGTCCGAACAATTTCCACTATACTACAGTTAGCACATAGCTTGCTGGTCTACCGGCACAAATACACAGAAGATAATGTTCTCACTTCATTTATGAACACAGAAATGAAGGAATGGAAATGTTAAGCAATTTAAGGGGGAGCACTGTACACCAAGGTCAACAGCGTGGGCCCTAGAATGAAACTATCTGGGTTCTACCGCCTGCTAGCTATGCATCAGAGCTATCTCTGTAATGTGTTCTTGTTTCCTTGCCTTTAAAATAGGGATAATAAGGGCACCTGGGTGGCTCAGCTGGTTAAGGCTCTGCCTTCAGCCCAGGTCATGAACCCAGGATCCTGGGTTGGAGTCCTTCATTGGGCTCCTAGCACTGGGGAGTCTGCTTCTCCCTCTCTCTCCCTCTGCTCCCTCTCTACAATAAATAAAATAATAAAATAAAAATAAAACAAAATAAAATAAAATAAAATAGATAATGGTGTCAGCAGTTAAAAGAGTTGTTACCAGGATTAAAGAAGAAGATATATGGATAGTGCCTGGCACATATTGTGCTTGCTCTCAAATAGCTTAGAGAAAGCAGAGCTGCTATCAGACCCTGTTCTGAGTTTCCTGAGATGAACCCCAGGTTGTAACATCGCTTGTCTACAGAGGGGTTGCAAATAACTAGGGAATTTGGTCCTTAACTGTGACCACCCCAGGGAAGTTCTTCTTTTCCATTGAATGATAGAGCAGAGCATGGAGTGAGGAAGTGGTCATATTTCCCAGGAAAGTCATGGATATGGATCAGCTCTGTCCCAGGTCTCTGTGTTCCACCCACATGGCAAATATCTCTGTCCTGCTTATATGCTTCCTGCCAGATCAACACTCCTCCTCCAGAGCTGCCTCTAAAAGGCACCACATTGCCCGCCCAATTACCCTTATTAGATATGTCTCCTATTTAGATGTTCATGTCTTCGAAAGTTTTTTCTCAGTCTCCCTTCCAAAGGTAAAAAAACTTTTAAACAGTTATAATGAGACTTTTTCATGAGACGCTCAAAGGTCAGTGTTATACCTCAGAGCTTTGCCATGAACAAAATCTACTTAATAATTTATCATCACTCACATTCCCCTTCTTATTTTTCTGCCCTTAGCTTTTACCATATGCTAATTCTGGTCCCAGTGCTTGAACTTGCAGTGCCCATGTTTTTCTAAATCTTGACTCACTGACCCTGCTTCAAAGAGACTTTATTTGCCCCTCAATGCTTGTGCACTTGAATTATTGAACATTAATTATATTATTTTACTTGAAATGTGCAGCTTATCTTTGGGTGTGTATGTATGCACGTCTGTGTAGTATCAGTCTTCCCAGCTAGAACATGCATTTCTCAAGAGCAGAAACACTGGCTAGTTTCATGTGTAATCCTTAATAAACTGTTCATGGTATAAAACCTGAAAGTGTAGTCTGAATGACAGTTCAAACCGTCAGCAGTAAAATGAATATATTATTTTAAGAACTACCCTTTTTAAAAAAATAGCAGAGTATGGCAAGCAGACCACACTAAAAGGTAAAGATGTTCAAGCAACATAGTTCACATGTTTCGGTAATTTTAGCATTTAGATACAATCCGTGTTATTTATTAAAAACAACAACAACTTTCTCTGAGCCTTGAAAAATGGTTCCAGAAAAATTGTCCTTGTCAGGTAGAGGTCTGTCTGAGGCATTCCAGGTGAAATGTGTAGTGTTTTCTCTAAAATATGCCAGCGAAAAAGGAAACAAAAACAAAAATTAAGGGAGGACCATTGAAGCTGGATGTTGGGTACATGGCTTTACCTTTATATACGTTTGAGAAAATTTCCAAAGTCTTTCTAAAGGAAGAAGAAAGAAAATCTGAGACAATAGTGAGGAGTGCTAGTTAACCACTTAGGACCAGATGAAGGTGGGGATGGGTGAAACAAATGTTTATTAACATTCCCAAGGCAGGGGCCCCCAAACAGGCTGGCTCAACAAAGTAATTGCAGCCATACCAAGGCTGTTATGTTCTTGCTGTGGATTCTTTGGAGAATTGGTTTATCGCCAATGGCTTCGATGGCCCAGAAGATGATACCAAGCAGATACCAAGTCATGAGTGACTCTGAATTGAAAGTCAAAAGAGTCAGATCCTGAGTGGGGAAAAAGCAATTTATTTTGCTTATATTTTTATTTCCATTTATGTACATTTCTTAGATTACAGAAATCTAAGAAATCTCTGTTAGCATAAAACACACATTCTAGGTGACTAAAAATAATGGGAATAAATAAAGTGGTGACATCTCAAATATTTGTTGACTGCTATTGTGTGCCAGACACTCTTTTAGAATGTTGGGACATGTCAAGGAAAGATCCTTCCCTATGAAATGTCAGCTTTCCGTGGGTTGGAGGCAGATTTTTAAAATAACGATTATATGGTGTGCAAGATGTGTATTAGAGGCATGGTGACAAATTAGGTAAGGGGAATTAGGAGTGCAGGATGACTGAGAGGGAACCTTCCATCTTAAACATGGTGGTCAGAGCAGGCTGGGGGCTGGGCTGGGGTATCTCTGGTGGTGGCAGGTCAGGAGTGAGCCGAGTGCCACCTGGTGGTATGCAGGAGAGTCTCCAAGGGCCCTGAGAAGGTAGCCTCTGACTTGTGATGGTCAACATGGAGGGAAGTGTAGCTACAGCCTCGTCAGTGTGAAGGACACTGCAGGAGGGAAGAATTTTCTTAATTTCGCTAGATAAGCAGGCCCTTCAGTTAACAAAAACATATTTAAAAAATACACTTAGTTAATTATAAAAAGTGTAGAATGTTGGCACAACAGAGAGATGTTTCAAGATTAGAAAATGTTAATTTTAAAAACATAGGTGATAGTCTTCTGTGTCTATCCATCTATCCAAGTATATAAGTATATGTATCTCATAGTGGTTAAGGACAATTTTAGGGGTTTCATAGTGGTAAAAATGAAAGCAAGGACAAGGATTTTAAATAAATAATGTTTATGAAAAATACTACTTACACAAGTATTTTTAATTAACTGTACTGTGTTTAAATTTTAAGTGGACCCTTTCCATTTTTCTTTTTTAGCTTATTTTGAAGTATCATTTTATCATCTTTCATTTACTATTATTTTGTCACTTTACATTTATTTTGTGTATGACATAGCACAAATAATTCAAATTTAATTCTTGTCTCATCCCCAGTATGAAATGTCTACATCTCACATCCTTAAGAGAGGGTCAAATATATAGACAAATTGGAAAAACAGTCTTTGAATGTATTTTAAGAAATATTATTTCAACCCATTAAAGTTGTGAATAGAACATCACTTTTTTGGTTTTTGCAGTGTTTTGGATCCTGGTTTCATTAAGCTCATGGTGATTTAATTATTGTAGTAATTACACATGTAAAAAGGGGCAGTTCCTTTCATCTTTGTGTGTTTTCTTTTAAACCTCTTTTCTTCATATGCTAATTAGGATAACAATACCTGCCTGACAAAACTTCACAGAACCCAGTGAATACTTATAAATACTGCACAGTTAGCAGTTCTTTAAAGAGCTATAGAAATGCAAGACAAATGCTGTGTATCATTAGCAATAGTCAATCCATTTGGTTCCATATTTGAATGCTATTTAAAAATTTCCCCAATCTCCTTAGCAAATTGCTGGCATGATTCTGCTCATATATTTGTTTTGTTTGAGTTTTCCCTTGAAGACTGAAATTGTCATTAACTGGGCACTGTCCCATTGGCATGAGCGCCCAGCCAGGAACCAGGTTCTAAATGATGATTGAGCCACCTTTTACTGCCTCAAACATAGATGGTCTGCTGCAAATACTGGTAGGTACTGCTATCACATGTCATCTCTGGGCCAGACAATCTAGCCTCCAGAGGACTGTCATAGGGAGGACATACCTTGTGCCCATGAGTGTTTCTGAGATTTGCATTAAATTTGTCCAGCTCTGTCTATAAAACACCCAAGAAATGCTTTCACACTATTGGTTGGTCTCCTGAATTCTATATGGTTTTCAAATAACTGATTTGACACAAATTTTCTACCTGAAAAATGATGTGAAAATGTGTCCCACAGTTGCAATTAAATTCTGAATGACCAAAAAAAAAAAAAAAAAAAAAAAAAAAAAAAAAAAAAAAAAAAAAAAAAAAAAAAAAAAAAAAAAAAAAAAAAAAAGAAACGAAAAGAAAAGAAAAAGAAGAAGAAGAAGAAAAAAATCTGAATGACAATGTTATCCTTCAGACTTCGGCATAATTCCCTGCTTGAGATGATCAAACGAGGACCACATGTTTGCACTACACAGCACTGGTTCTATCTTTACTTGTCATATCCATACTATGAGGCATGTCGCAAAAGACGAGACAAGGTCCAGAGTGACATCAGAATTTAGATCTCATAACAAAAGCTGGAGAAAGTGGTCAAATCTTTAATGTATTTCATAACATAGCCTGGAAATAATGATAACTCTGTAAATCATACTGCTTGGCAAGAAGTAGTGATAAGCAGCAAATTCTTGGTGCAGCAGAGCCAGAAATCTTTCAGGTGAAGGAAGGAAGGCAGCAATATTTTCAATATCATTGATTAGAGGTTTCAGAGGACAATTCCTACCTCAGAGGATGACCCTGGGGTGCCTGGGTGGTCCAGTTGGTTAAGCATCTGGCTTCAGCTCAGGTCATGATCTTGGGGTCCTGGGGACTAAGCCCCACGTCAGACCCCAACTCAGTGGGAAGTCTGCTTCTCCCTCTCCTTTGCCCCTCTCCCTGCTTGCTCATGCTCTCCCTCTTAAACAAACAGATAGATAGATAGACAGATAGTTAAATAAATAAATAAATAAATAAATAAATAAATCTTTTTTTAAAAGGAAAAAAGAACAACCCTCTTCTTTCCATTTGTTCCAAAAATTCAACACTTGAATGTTAGGACCACCCCACGGATGATAGTTATGCCAAAATCTCAGTCCTATTTGAAAAGAATGCTCAGTTCCTAAGTTCCAAAACCCTCCAAATGCTGTCATTAACCATAGGAAGCCACATGTAATCCCTCACACATAAGATACCTCACAGGCAGATACGTTATTAACACCCACCGATAGTTGTTTCACATATTCTGGACATAATTTTTTAACTTTACTGAGATACAAAAAACTGTTACATAATTAGTGTATTTAACTTGGAGATGAGTGTGGAGATTAGCATACATCCATGAACCCATCACCACAATGTATGCCATTATCATAGCCATTACCTCCAAAAGTTTCCTACTTTCCAATTTAATTTCATTATTACTTCTTTTTGTCATAAGAACACTTTATATAAGATACACTCTCTCAGTAAATTTTTAAGTATACAATATAATATTCTTAATTATAGGCTGTGTGCTGTGCAGTAGCTCTATAGGACTTATTCATCTTGTATAACTGAAGCTTTGTACTCTTTGATGAACATTTCCTCACTGTCCTTCCCCAGCCCTGGCAACCATCATTTCATTCTATGCTTTTATAAGCCTAACTATTTTATTTTTTTTATTCTTTTTTTTAAAGATTTTATTTATTTATTTGACAGACAGAGATCACAAGTAGGCAGAGAGGCAGGCAGAGAGAGAGAGAGAGAAAGAGGGAAGCAGGCTTCCTGCGGAGCAGAGAGCCTGATGCGGGGCTCGATCCCAGGACCCTGAGATCATGACCCGAGCCGAAGGCAGCAGCCCAAACCACTGAGCCACCCAGGGGCCCCAAGCCTAACTATTTTAGATTCCTCATATAAGTGATTTCATATAATGTTAGTCCTTCTGTGTCTGGCTTATGTCACTTGGCATTTTGTCCTCCAGGTTTCAGTCATTATTAATCACTTTAATCTGTCCCAGGCAAAGAACAAGAAATTTTCTCCAACCTCCCTTTGTATTCACCTTTCCTCTCTACCAATGTACAAATGCCTGGTCTCACTGTGACTTGTCTCTCTGGCAACCACTAATCTCATGTGAGTCCAACATGCCTGACTTCCCAGCACCTGACAAATCATACCTTACTATAATGGGAAAAGTATTTTGAGATATTTCATTCCCAATAATCCATGGTTGCTCATTTTCCCACCATTGGCTAGATAGGAGAGGAAAGGGTAGTCTAGAGAAAGAGTTTGGGCTTAGCTTTTGGTTTATACACATACGTATGTTTATGTATTTCCTTGCTATGTTTATATATAAGCCAGGATCTTCTAAATTCCCTAAATTCCAGGGATACACACACACACACACACACACACACACACACACCAGGATTTTCTTTTGTCAAGCACTGCTTAGAATTCCAAGTAGTTTTATCAGGAGTCAGAAGTATGATTTAAGCATCAGAGTATAATGTAATTGTCATTTCAACTAGTCAGGGGCAGTGGCATGAAATTGTCACCAACGTTGTAAGGCATAGTTACGAGGTAAATTAAGTCCTTTCCGAATTCATATGTTGAAGTCCTAACCCCCATTACCTCAGACTGTGACTACTTCCAGATATAAGGCCTTCACAGAGGTAATCAAGTTAAAATGAGGTCACTGAGTAGGTTCTAAAACAATGAGACTCATGTCTTCATAAAAGACATAAAAGGGTAACTCATAAAAAGGGTAACTTTGGAGATAGGTATGAATGTGGGGAGAAAGTGATATGTATAGAAAGACAGTCTAAAAGCCAGAGACAGAGGTTTAGAACAGATTCTTCCCTCAGAAGAATCAACACTTCCAGCCACGTAATTTTGGACTTCTAGTCCCCAGAACTATGTGACCACAGCCTTCTGTTGTTTCAGCCATCCAGTTTATAGTGTTTTGTTTCAACAGGCCCAACAAACGAGTACAGACATGTAGATTTATTCAATAAACCTGAATTAAAGAGTCTACTATGGAGCACATCCAAGGTGGGCTTTGGCTCCTGCCCTCACAGAACTTAAAACTTAGTAGAGAAGATACTGAGCAAACCATTTAACCTAACTGAATTTGCATGCATATATATAACTTCCTTTATATACCATCAACCCACCGGGACACATGGCAGCTGTGAAAGACATGAAGGGATTTGTTTTTTTTTCTTTTTAAAACATCAGTTTTCTTGGGGTACCTCAGTTGGTTAAGCTCCTAGCTCTTGATTTCAGTTCAGTTCATAGTCTCAGGTTCTGAGAGACAGAGTCCTGTCTCGGGCACTGCACTGGGCATGGAGCC
Organism: Mustela nigripes; assembly: GCF_022355385.1. Lineage (NCBI taxonomy): Eukaryota > Metazoa > Chordata > Mammalia > Carnivora > Mustelidae > Mustela > Mustela nigripes. Next base: position 124,458,434 of record NC_081559.1, on the reverse strand, counting down.
TACTTAAGATTATCTCCCCACCATCCTCCCCACCCAGCTTGTATTCTCTCTCTCAAAAAATAAAATAAATTAATTAATTTTAAAAAAACTTACATTTGGAGCTGTTTTCTGCCCTGCTTATGTGGAACACCATGACCATGTGGGGACTCCTCAGAGCTCTGGTGTCAGAGGAGGCCCTTGAAGCTGAGATTTGAATGATGGGAAGAGAGGTCTAGGTGGAGACACTGGAAAGAATGTCCTGGGGAAAAGAAAGAGTTTTTAACCAGCTTTTCCTGCTTTGCCCGAGAAGACCAACCCAAGTTCATATGTCCAGGAGGGTGTCCGGGCTGAGGTGCAGGGCCTGGTCTCTCAGGCCTCACAGTACACTATGTGCCAAGTTTACTGTGATGTCTTCAGGAGGGAGATCCAAATGGTGAGACCTAGCACATGGCCAATGTATGATCCTGAGGCAGTGCATGGTGAATGCAGCCCCAGGGGTAGGCAGCCATAGATTGACCATTTACTGAGTGCAAAGTACATTCACAACACAGCTGAATGCTATGAAGGAGACAAGGAGGAACAAGAGATTTTCTCCATTCTCACTCAAAACTCACTAGCCTCCACCTCAGATGAGGATATTTACTCGTCGTTCACTTGGTAGTGGTTTAGTTGCCCACACTCCTAATATCATTTTGTTCAGTTCAAATGACTTCAGGGCTTCATGGTATATGCAGCATATAGGGTCACCTGGTGTCTCTTCTAGAATCAGCTTGGGTAATGAAATGCTCAGGTAAGAAATTTCATCATCATGCAAGGCAGCCAGCCTGGGCCAATCCCATTAAATCACACTTTTCATTCACAACTGTAGTAGCCAGGTACACCTCTCTGTGTGGCCCCTTATTTTAAGTAGAGCTGAACGTCACTCATGATTTCAGATTTGGAACTAATGGAGACTATCGGAATCATGGATAAAAACATCTAATTCTACAATCAAAGATGCTATCTTGCTATTTAATTAGATACCACTTAAACTGGTGCTAAAGCACTAGCAAGAATGAGTTGGAGATATATTAAATGTTTTACAAAATAATTCATCTCTCCAGCAGGGAGCCTGCTTCCTCCTCTCTCTCTCTCTCTCTGCCTGCCTCTCTGCCTGCTTGTGATTTCTCTCTGTCAAATAAATAAAATAAAATCTTTAAAAAAAAAAAAAAAAAGGGCGCCTGGGTGGCTCAGTGGTTACAAAATAATTCATCTCTCTAGGATACATACACCAAAGATGACATTACAAATAATCCAAAAATAAGCCTTGCAGAGAAAACATTTCTCAAACTTCATTTAAATTAACATTTGTTTATAGTCAGGAGAGAGCTTTCTACATTTCCCCAGCTCAGAGTGAGCCCTGAAGACTTTTGATATGTCCCTGAGTGATTTAATTAAAAGATAAGTGGAAGCTGGAAAATAGAAAGCAAAACACTTTGAGGGAAGAGACATGCAGAAATGAGGAGGGAGGATAGGGAAAGAGCAGAGGACAAGAAAGCCGGATGGCTTCAGGAGAGACAGATTAACTAACAGGAAGTGGTGTAACTACGCGAAAGGAGAAAACATCCCTTCCGATCTACACATTCTAGCTTTAGAGCATTGTGGTCTGAAAATATGCAGGGAATGATCCCAATCTTTTGATACCGGTTGAGTCCTGATTTAGGACCGAGGATGTGATCTATTCTGGAGAATGTTCCATGTGCACTAGAGAAGAATGTGTATTCTGTTGCTTTGGGATGAAATGTTCTGAATATATCTGTGATGTCCATCTGGTCCAGTGTGTCATTTAAGGCCTTTATTTCCTTGCTGATCTTTTGCTTGGATGACCTGTCCATTTCAGTGAGGGGAGTGTTAAAGTCCCCTGCTATTATTGTATTATTGTTGATGTGTTTCTTTGATTTTGTTATTAATTGGTTTATATAGTTGGCTGCTCCCACGTTGGGGGCATAGACATTCTTGGAACTACTTCAGAAGATTAGGAAAGCCAATTTCTCTGAAAAAAAAAAAAAAAAATCCAAATTATGTGAATCTTTTTCATCTTTCATCTAGTATGCTTTGCTTTCTTTGCCTCTTTGTCCTCTTAGCAAGTAAAAACCAACAGATACGCAAACCACAGAGGGGATTCCCTGGCCTCGCCTCAACCTGTGTGGTGGGCGGCCATCAGGGCTAGCCGACCTGCCTGCTCATTGGGGTGGAGAAAAGTGGGTGGGAGTGGAGGGAAGGACACCAGCAGGATGGCCAAGGCTGCAAGGCTAATTTCCCTACATTTTAGGACATTCTCAAAGCTAAATGCCCTCCATGGCCCAGAGTTGCGTAGATGCCTGTGAAGCCCTCATTCCCAAACACAGGGCACTAGGCAGCTGTTGGGTGTGAGGAACAATCTGAGGTAGAGCCTCCCAGAGACTTCCAGAAGCTACCTTCCAATCACGTGCAATACCAAAGAGAGCACTCAACATACTTTTCTCCAGACACAAAGTTAAATTGATTGCACATGTGAGTGAATTAAAAAATGGATGACTGTATGCATTTTTCAGTTCTGTTCAGTTTATCATAAGTGACATTTGAGGGACTTTAAGAATGGCAAGCATCAGGCTTTGAGGACATAATTATGCTCTGGAGTTATGCTTAAGTATTTAAGGGCAATGTTTAGATGATATTTATATTTAAGTGGCTCACATTAAAATCCAACAAGACCATATCATAAATGTAAATTATAGGAGAAATTGCCTATTTGTGGAAATGAACTTTATGCAGCTTTATTAATTTTTCTGATATTATTCACATCCCATTACTGGCACATTTAGGATTATAATAATTATCTAAGGAGCACTGATTCTAATCCTACAATATTTCAGGTAGATTTCACAGATGTGCCAACCCTTCTGAGAATATTCAATGTTATACTTATAATGGAAGTACAGGACTCTATAATGGGGCTATACATTTAAAGGAAATATATAGGGTAAAGGAGAACATAACTCAGGATTACAGACAAGAGTATAAATGGAAAACAAAATGCCTCTCCAATGTACTATGATACTATGATACAAGGTATTGTCAAACTCTCAATACATAACTTCTACATAAAAATTAACATTAGAAAGTAGTAAAGCAGGCCAACATTTTCAGAAATAGCTACATGATTTCTTTGAAAAGAGACTAGTAGTGGGAATTCTAGCTTTCTGGGCCTTTTTCACTGTCTGCCCCATGTTATTAATGCAAAAGAATCTGCCTGGATCCATCTTGGTTCCCCTTTCCTCCTTGGTCGTCTGCAAACTGCCTCGAGGCAGTAAGCTGGACCAGTTGGAGGGTTCACTTGTTTGCTTCTCATCACTCAGGGATAGCTGTTCTGCACTCCCTAGTGCCAAAGGTCTTGAACTACCATTTCATAGACATTCGACTGGTTGCTTTGGCTGTTTCAGGAGGAAGAGTAACTCCAGCCTCTATTGTTCCGTCTTGTCCAGAAGTGAAGGAAAAAAACATGCAGACGTGTACAGGGTGAGTACTTACAAGAGCATTGATAATACATGCAATATCACTTGAAAATTTGACACAATCTTTGACTATAATAAGGTTTTATGTGTTTAACCCTTGCCAGATTTCTTTCCTTCCTTCCTTCCTTCCTCCCTTCCTTCCTTCCTTTCTTCCTTCCTTCCTTCCTTCCTCAGAGATAGAGAGAGACAGTGCAAAAGCGGAGGGAACGGCAGACAGAGCAGGCAGAGGGAGAAGCAGGCTCCCCGCTGAGCAGGTAACCTGATGTAGAACTCAGTCCCAGGACCCTGGCATCATGACCTGAGCTGAAGGCAGGTGCTTAACCGACTGAGCCACCCAGGTGCCACTTTGCAGACTTTTAAAGCCATCTCTTTCATGTCTTCCCCTTTTTCTAAAGAATGCAAAAGAAAAGGAAAAAAGATGCTCTGTGAAAAATCAGGACTGAGTCAAAGCAGGAGCCCTAATGAAAGGGACAGAGGTACTCAACAAATACCTGTCATATTTTTGACATTTATAAGCTGCTGATCACAAAACATTGCAGTCAATATGTATCTTTTTTAATATTTTGCTTTTGGTTAAAAACAGAGCTTTGTGATATGCTCACAATTTAGACAAATATGTCATGAGAACTGTCAAACAGGTGCACCTGGGTGGCTCAGTCGATTAAGTGTCTGCCTTCGGCCAGGTCATAATTCCAGGGTCCTGGGATCAAGTCCCACACCGGGCTCCCTGCTCAGCAAGAAGCCTGCTTCTCCCTCTCTCTCTCCTTCTGCCCCTTCCCCTGCTCATGCTCTCTCACTCTGTCAAATGAATAAATAAATAAAATCTTTTAAAAATAAAAAAGAACTATAAAGCAAAGCCTATACTAAAATGTGCATCATAGAGCCTCAAATGGAATGAGGTTGATAGAAAGAAGGGGAAGAAAAAAAAGTCTTAGTGCTGGTGCCTCCACTTCCCTATTTGGAGCAACATGTTTACAAAAGACCTATGCATACTAACTCGGATAGAGACAGAAGAATACCAGAGTAGAACAATACCAGAGTAGAACAGCCTTGCGCAAGGCTGGCAGGGCCTTGCACATCATGGCCAGTGTTGCTATGGCATCTTGTGAAGTTGATCAGTGACACCTGACATTTGTATGAAATTCTGTCTGCTCTATGACAGTGGTATGTGGGAGGGAATAATTTGTTCATGAACATGCTTAGCCGTTCATTCATTCAATAACTTTGTATAGAATGTTCTCCAGTGTGGTTTTGTGGTTCTCTGCTCCTTATAGCAAACACAATATCTCGAAGATATATAAAAAACTATGGCTTTAATAAAAAACATGAATATGGCTCAAAAACAAGGTTCACTATTTGTGCTTATGAATCAATAAGAAAAAATAAAGAGATCTAAAAATTATTATGGTGCTAAGCCATAAACTTAAATCCTTAGATAACTTGAGAAAATAATTTCAAATAAAATATTTTTATATCTATGCCATTAATAAATTGCACTTTATATAGATTTGTGAATATGTTTTAGTAAATATTTCTACCAGAACAAAGTTACTCAACTACTGAGTCTTGGCCTGCAGTAAAACTACACCCAGTGGAGAAATTTTATTCACCAGATTTCCTCCTAGGGACAACTCTGTGTCTGCCTAGAAGAAAATCTATGTACATCGTGGAGTGGAATAGTTGAGTTGGACCCATTTGGGAGAAGGGTAGAATTTCTTATCTTGTGACCATGGGAGATAGGCAAGGAAGTGGCTGGGATGAATTAGAGGCCTGTGAAACTCACCATATATTTCTGTTAATGTCTATAATGCTGATGAATGAATTTCTATTATTTCAGTATAAACTTTTCCTTATTTCCCACATGAAATCTTCAGGAAAGTCCACACTGCTCACAAGGGTTTATGTAAATGAATTTTTTCAGTCAAAATTTGATGTTGGAGAGGATGTGGAGAAAGGGGAACCCTCTTACACTGTTGGTGGGAATGCAAGTTGGTGCAGCCACTTTGGAGAACAGTGTAGAGATTCCTCAAGAAATTAAAAATAGAGCTTCCCTATG
>NC_081559.1:124343901-124452466 GCF_022355385.1 Mustela nigripes | reverse complement strand
GTGAAAATAAAAAATTCAAAATATTCATTCAGTTGACCATCTCAAATACCACCTTCATGTATTGTATTTGAATCCATACATGTGTTCAGTTTAATGGTTTATATGTGTGTTATCACATCAGCATTATACCTCTGTGGCTGAAAAACAATGTCCACTACTGATGCTTATGAATCAATGAGAGAAAAAAAAGAGATCTAAAAACAATTATGGTGCTAAGCCATAAACTTAAGTCCTTAGATAATTTGGGAAAATAATTTCAAGTAAAATATTTTTTAATCTATGCCATTAATAAATTGCATTTTATATAGGTTTGTGAATCTGTTTCAATAAATATTTCTACCAGTACAAAGTTACTCAACTATGGAGTTGTGGCCTGTAGTGATAAGATGAAAATAAGATGATAATGCCATTTTATGGCCTATATAGAAACAGAACAGATTTTTTTTTGTTTTTCTTTAAAAAATAACACTACACAGGGGTGCCGGGCTGGCTCAGTTAGTAGAGCCTGTGATTCTTGATCTCAGGGCTATGAGTTTGAGCCCCATGTTGTAGAGATTCCTTTAAAAATAAAATAATTTTAAAAAAATAACATTACACAATACTGGAAATCAGCGTTTGTTCTAGCTATGGATACAAAACACCTATGAAATGAAATTGGAATGGGGTGTAATAGACCTATTGTTTCAAACAGAAACCAAGCTATTATTTCAAGCACGTGTGTAATCAGGTATTTCAAATATATAGAACACATGTGTTCATACATGTTCACATATACATACCAAATGTTCTAACTTTCTAGACTTTTAAATATAATTAATAAGGTAGTGCCAAGATTCTCTCAGGATCACATGTTTCTCTGACAAACATGGCAACATCATAAATGGCAGAAACAATGCCATGGAGGAACCCCACAGCAGATGGCATAACTAAAGCACAAAATGAGGGAGGCATATCTCAGTATTTTCTATGTTCATGTGACTATAGAAGGGTAAGTAAAATGTTTTTAAAGCTATGCAGAATTAGGTGTTATCTTTAGCAAGGAAATCAGCCCTGGATGCCCTTTCAAATCAAGTAAGACCCTTCCTAAAAACAAAAAACAAAAACAAAAACAAAAACCTGTTCCAGGATCTAGGTTTATTTCTGTTTTGTTTTGTTTTTAACAGTATTTAAATCAGAATTTATATTAAGGTCAGCTTGGGCATCAGTATTTTTAAGATTCCTGGTGATTTTGTTATGTATTGCTTGTTCAAAGTTGTTCTACATTGTCAAGTGCATTTAATTTACACAGCAATAACCAGGCTGTGCCCTTCTCATATCCTTCCAGTCCATTAAAAATGGCAGAAAATTCAGTTAGCTTTACAAACAATAGCAAAACAAGCAAAAAAACCCACCCCGAAAAAAGTTCAGCCATGTATACAGGTATAATAAAATTACTTAGGTGTAGAATTTGAAAGTGGTATGTCACTTCTTCAATATATAGGTAAGAAAGTCAGGTTCAGAACTGGGATACTTCAGCTCAGGTCCCAAAGCAAATGTGTTGCAGAACCAACGTTAGAAAACAATTCCCAGATCCTAGGACAAAGTGTGTGGCCTTATCCTTTCAACAGATATTACTATCTGCCTATATCATATCCTAGACACGAGGCTAGGCACTAGGCATATTAACCAGCTCCAGGAGCTGTCCAAAGTGGTTTTATAGTTAGTGAAGAAGATAAACTGGAGGGGCTCCTGGGTGACTCAGTCAGCTAAGGGTCTGCCTTCTGCTCAGATCATGATCCCAGTGTCCAGAGAATGAGTCCCTTGTTCGGTTCTATGCTCAGTGGTGAGTCTGCTTCTACCTCTCCCTCTGGGATCTCCCTTGCTTTCACTCTCTCTCAAATAAATAAATAAAATATTTTTAAAAATTAACTTATTTTTAAAAAGAAGACTAGAAAGAGAGAACACACAGACAATGAAACAATAGAGAACATACAAGGGCACTTGGGTGTCTCAGTCAGTTAAGAGCCTTCCTTCGGCTCAGGTCTTCGGCTCAGGTCATGATCCAGGGTCCTGAGATCCAGCTGCACATCGGGTTTCCTGCTCTGTGGAGATCCTGCTTCTCCCTCTCCCTCTGCCTGCCACTCTGCCTACTTGTTCTCTCTCTCTATCTCTGTTAAATAAATAAAAACCCTTAAAAAAAGAGAGAGAGAGAGAGAGAGAGAGAGAGAGAGAAGGTACGAAACGTAAAACAGCAAACTTTTATCCAGAGTGTTCTATACTACTCTAAGCAGCTTGGATGAATTCTCTCACTTCATCTTCATGATGATTTAGACCAATGCTCTTCAAACTTGAACATTAAAAAGCACAGGTTAAAATGCATGTTCTGATCCAATAATTCCATGGTAGAGCTTAAGAGTAGACATTTCTAACAAACTCCCTGGTGATGCTGTCGTTGCTCATCCTTGAACCACTCCCTGAACATGGTGTTTGAACAGTCATTCTCAAATGCAAGCACGTTAGACATCCTGGGGGCGAGAAGAGTAAAATATCCTGACATCTAAGGCCTCTGTATTCGTTAATATTCCCCTCCAAGACTTGCATGCACAGCCTGCTGTGAGATCCACTGCCTTTTTGGTAGGAATTTCCCCAACTCACAAGTAAAAATCCTTAAGCCTCAACATAGTCCATGAATTGCCTAAGGTTACAGGACTAGGAAGTGATAAGCTTAGGATTCAGATGTGGAAATCAAATTGCCAAGCCCATCATACTCATAAGCACTCACCAATGCTCTCTATGTTCAATAAAACTGTGTTGGAGAACTGGGTTTTTAGTCAGAAAATAATTCCATGATGAGATTCAGTATCATCATTTCTGACTGGAGTTAGTTTGTTGTGTTTTTATATTTGGATGAGCAACAAAACCAGTTGGGATATAGTACAATCAGGATCATAATGTACCATCTCCCTCAACTCTAAAAAAGTAAGGAAATATTCCTTTCAAAGGATATGGGCTTTTAGTCCTCTCTGTGGAGATGAGAGAAGGGAAACGCAAGGATGGTGGGTTTTTTGTTTTTTGTTTTTTGTTTTTTGTTTTTTTTGCTGAGGAATGGATGAGTTCCAGAGAACAATTTATTTAACAACATACTGTTTTGCCTATATCATTTTATAGAAACCGTGATTATTTTATTGGCTAATAACACTAAAGAACAAATTTCCTTGCAAATCTACTGATTTATAGACAAATCCTCATAGATGACCACTAAAGACAATTAAACTGATTCAACTCTTAAAGTCCTCACTGTGCACAGTAGGGGTGACTTTCAACCCCAATACATTTACACATTCCTATTCCAGAACCACAGAGAAACAAATACCAAATAACATGGGTTTTTCTTCCCGTAAATCCCCTCAGAGAATCTAATGTATGAATTAGCCAATTTTCATCTTATGATGTGCTAAAATAGACAAATCTCATCAGAAAAAGCATAAAGAAATCTCTTCTAGATAAAATTTGATGTTGGTCGAAATTTTTAATACAGGAAAATCTAAGAATGTAAGGTTTTAATTTCAAATGGGATAGCTCACTTTTATGGAAATAATTCTCAGAATGGAAAAAAAATAATAATTTTTTTTCCAAAGATTCTTTTTTGTTGGCCCCAGGGTCTCATCTATCAGCCTCTAATGAGCACAGAATGAAACCTCACATGTTCAGCTCAATTACTATTCTCTGGAGCTCTGATTTGCATGGAACTCTAAAGAAGCTAACATTTCCAGCTGATAGAGAGAAAAGCTCTTCTAAAACCCAAGGTGACATCTCCCAAATTTAATTCATAGCTCTGTGCTTATGATTTAAATGATGAGACTCTACTTCAGTTGTCAAGATAACATTTTGAACTTTAAAAAATACAAATATATCTTTTTTCAAAGATTTTATTTATTTATTTAATAGAGAGAGAGAGAGAGAGAGCACAAACATGGCAAGCAACAGAGGGAGAGGGAGGAGCAGGGTCCCTACTGAGCAAGGAGCCCAATGCAAGATTTTATCCAAAACTCTGGGATCATGACCTGAGCAGAAGGAAGATGCTTAACAGAGTAAGCCACCCAGGCACCCCAATACACACATATTTACCAGTTTTCATTTAGCTAGATGTGGGTTGTCCAAAAATATCATCCTCACAGAAATAACAATCTTCTATCTTCCTCCTTGTTCATTAGTTTGATGAAAATATTATTAGAGAACAATGGAAAAAATAGTAGGTTTTATTTGCAACTTGACTATTACCTTCTTTTTTATTCTGTCTCTAACTAATTGATATAAAATAAATTGAAGGAAACATTGCAGTAAGAATTGTAGAAAAAAGTTCTATCTCTCAACAATAATGACCACTAAAGGAATAGTGATAAAATGGGATGACTTTGGAATGTCAGCAAAGAAACCAGTAGGGAAGAATAAAAGACATCCTCAAAAAGACATATGCACATGCTGAAAGTTCCTCTATATCTGTTATTTTTTTTTCTGTAGTTTACCAGAGTTAGCACATTTATTTCTGATCTTCCATAGACCAAGAAATTTCTTCTCCTGGCCAAGATGGAGCAGTCCCATTGCTCCCAGGTGCTCTGGTTATACAACTAGGAACCCTGGACATTACACAATGATAAGCACAGAAAGTCTCTGTAAGGTAGACAAAAGTAGACTACTGAGGGACATCGGGACTTGAAGAACAACAGCATTGGTCCTTCCAGACTTCTCAGCAGGGCACTGCAAAACCTCCAACCCAGAAGCATTAACACACACACAAAAAAAATTTCCCAAAAAAAGCCCACTCCCAGCTAAAAGACTGGCAGGTAGTTTAATAACCAGAAACCTTTAGCAATGTTCACTGTGAGCACCCCTGCCATAAGAGGTTCTGGGTGGTCGCATCCTGGCCTGGTAAAAGCATAGTGGTGATGGCCTCACCCTTGAAAATTGCTGTTGTGGAGAACAGTAGCCTGATGATCTCCAAATTGGTTCAAGGTAATTTTTCCCTTTTATTGAAGAATAGTGTCTATTCCTTACACATGAACATCTCTATGGCCCCATCCTGTAGAAACCAAGAAGGCTGGCTTGGTTATTTGAGCCCAGGTCCATCCCTTTCAGTTCAAACAGGCAGTGTTTATGTCTGTACAATCCTGTAATCTCATGGAATAGTCCAGCCACATCCTTGGTGATCTCTTCAGAACACACTTTCCCCTTTTTTCAAGAGGCTTAGACTGAGAATTTCCAAACCTTAAAGTTCTGGTTTCTTTGCCTACTTCAGTTCATCTCTCTTTTCTCATATTTTACTCTAAGTAGTCAGGAAGAACCAAGCTTTGCCTTCAATACTTTGCTTGGAAATCTCTGCTAAACATCCAGTCTCATTGTTCACAAGTTCGACCCTCCACAAAATAGTAGAATACAATTCAGCCAAGTTCTGTACCACTTTGCAACAATAATCATTTTCCTCCGATTTTCAATAGCCTATTCTTCATTTCCATCAGAGATCTCAACAGAATCATCTCTGACATCCGTAGTTCTTCCAAAATCTGTAGAGTTATTTAGGTATTCTCCAAGAAGATGCAGGCTTTCCCTCCAGCTCTTCTCTTTTCTTTTGGAGCCTCCACCAGAATTGCATTGAGTGTCCATATTTCCACCAACAGTGGCAATCTGGGCTTTTTCGAGCATGTTAGGAGCTCTCCAGGCTCTTCAGGTTCCAAAGTCACTTTCACATTCTTAGGTGTTTGCTACAGCAGTATAATTATTTGTAGTACCAAAATCTCTATTAATCTGCTAGGCTTGACATAGCAAAATACCACAGACTGTGGCTTAAACAACAGAGATTTATTTTCTCAGCAGGATGTTAGAAAGCCTCAGATCAAGTTTCTAGCAGGGTTTGATTTCTGGTGAGGACTCTCTTTCTGTGCTGTGTCCACACATGGCCTTTCTTCTGTGTGTGTGTGTCTATGTGTGTGTGTGTGTGTGTGTGTGTGTGTGTGTGTGTGTATTCTCTTTCTCTCTCTTTTTCAAAGAAACAATGGTTACAATGGTTGTAAACTTCCTAAATTTGGTGAAAGCCATAAAGCCATAAACCCGTATCTTCAAGATACTTAGTAAACTCATTCAGGATAAACCCAAAGAAATCCGTACCAAGAAATATCATAATTAAACTTCTGAAAATTGAAGACAAAGAAAAAAATCTTGAAAGCAGTCAGGGAGAGATAACACATTAATCACAGAACACCAACTCCAATGACAGTGAATTTCTCATCAGAAACCTCTGAAGCCAAAAGAAGTGCCCCAGGATTTTTCAAGTATTGAAAGAAAAGAGCTATTAGCTGCACATACTAGAGCTAGAGGAAATATCCTTCAAGAACTAAGGAGAAATGAAAACAGTTTAAGATGAAGAAAATCTAAGAGAATTTGTTGTTAGCAAAAAACTATAAATGGAGTTTTCCCTGCTTTTTTTACTTTTTATGATTAGCTTTTATGTCTTTGGTTGCCTTCTCCTTGGAACCATCATATTACAAGGAATCAGAGAGTTGCAAAAAAGTCCTTCAGATCATCTTATGTTTGTACAGTAAACATCTGTTCATTTCTAGAACCATGTGACAAAAATGATGTATAAGTGAATTATTTGGACTGCTTCTTAAAACTTCTCAGAAGCACACTGCAGCTGTTGAAATCAAATCTTTGATATGCAGATTAGAAATGTCATAATCTAAAAGTTAATCTAGAAAGAATGTTTAGGATTCTAAAATACAACACATTTAAAAAAAAAAAAAATTAACACTGCTTATGTAATCATTCAAGAATTAAGACTTGTGCTTGGCAGGAACAAGGAATGTACTTGAAGCTACTTGTAGAGAGGGTAAGATTCCCACACATGTGGCTAGTGGTAATGATAGATAAATAACAAGATGAAGTCACCTAAGCCAGAACAGGGCACATGTAAGTGAACTTGAACATGGGTGAAAGAGAAAGCTCAGAAGGATAGATGTAGTTAAAGGTTGTTAGGGTCTAGCTTAGCTAGGACAACATCCACCTGCTATCCTTACACATAAAAGCATACACACCACAAATTTTACCTGCCTACACACATACACACACAGCATGCAAACACACACACACACACACATGCACACACATACACACACACACTTGAGGACTGCCAATTTTCCTCAAGGAGATACAGCCAAAGAAAAAATGGTATTTTAAATCTCCCTTTCTGGGCGCCTGGGTGGCTCAGTGGGTTAAGCCGCTGCCTTCATGATCTCAGGGTCCTGGGATCGAGTTCCGCATCGGGCTCTCTGCTCAGCAGGGAGCCTTCTTCCCCCTCTCTCTCTCTCTCTCTCTCTCTCTCTCTCTCTGCCTGCCTCTCCATCTACTTGTGATTTCTCTCTGTCAAATAAATAAATAAAATCTTTAAAAAAAAAATAAAAAAAATAAATCTCCCTTTCTACCTCCTCTTGGAGAAAATCTATTGTAACAAGGGAACATATTCTTTATACTCCTGTCAATCCCATTCTAAAGGAAAAGGAGTAGCTGATGTTGCCAGTCACCTAAACTTTTCTAGACTCTGGGATTCAAGAGTTTATGAGGGTTTCTATGCCCTCAGTACTATTCTCTCTCTCCTACTGTGCCTAAACCTGAACATGGCAACCAACTAGCTCTTCTTAAAAGACTCAACATTTTTGTTGTATTCCAGGATCTATGTAAGAGCTGGCACCTTTCCTTGGGGCTCTTTACTCTATGGGACATCATGATCACAGGTTGGGATCTACTCTGTACATAACATCATAATCTCTTTTTGTGGAAGGTGATGAAGGGCTTGGGATAGAGAGTGGCAGGGCCAGAGAAGAGTCAAATGCCCTCTGGGTGTGGGGCCAGCTGAGCCTTGCAGGTTATAACAGGAGACACCATAATGGGCCCTAAAACCAGTGGTTCACAATGTGTGGTCCCTGCATTGGTCACTTGGGAACTTGCTAGAATTACAAGTACACATGCCATTCACCAGATACCTGAATAAGAAACTAAGTTTGGATCCAGTTTTAATAAGTTTGCAGCTAGGGGCACCTGGGTGGCTCAGCGGGTTGAGCCTCTTCCTTTGGCTCAGGTCATGATCCCAGTGTCCTGGGATCAAGCCCCACGTCAGACTCTGCTCAGCAGGGAGCCTGCTTCTTCTGCCCTCTCTCTGCCTGTCTCTCTGCCTATTAGTGATCACTGTCTGTCAAATAAATAAATAAAATATTAAAAAAAAATAAGTCTGCTGTTGTTACTCCTGGGTCTTTAAGAGCCACTGGCTTAAGGCTAATTTCCCTATACTATCCTGACCATAAGAATTACAGGAATGGCCTTTTTATAATACAGACCCGCAGATCCCTTGACAGAATCTCCTGATCTATAGTTCTGGGCAGGACATGGGAATGTGCATTGTCACAAGTATTTTGTGTGATTTTTACCATGAGGTTTATAGGAGGACATTGCCCCTTCTCTTCTTAAGAATCTCCCCCTTCTTGATAACTGCATATGTCTGCAATACTCACTCATTCATAGTTTAAAAATATTTATTGTTCTTTATATTTAAAATAAACTTTTTAAAAACTAAGGGTTTAATTTTGCTTTATTTCATTATTAAATAAGATTGGTAAAGATTAGCCCATTCTCTAAATTTTTTTATTTATTGCATGTGGAGAAAAGATAGACTCATGATAACTATTTTCTCCCAGTTTTCCAGGGTAGGAAGTATATCATCACCTGTCTCTGCAACCTGGTGGAATTTAGAGCAAAAGAAAGTATTTTAAAAATATCTAGTCTTAAAGTAATATAGATTCTGAAACCTACAATAGTTTCAAACATCACTTGAAAAAAAGACAATAAGATAGAAGAAAGATAGAAGAAATCTTACCTTCCATTCTTGCATCAAATTGAGCCAAAATGACTCTTCAACCAAAATAACAATTCAGTGCCTCTTACCCAAACCCCTCTTGTCCCAGTGAAAATCGGATAAATGTCTAAACCACAAAAGGTTCTTTTATCTTTCTTTGCTGTATTATCTAAAGAGCCATATCCCAATTGCATCTCCATTTTTGCCAGGTAAGTACCAATTCAGAGGAAAGGTCGGTATGGTGTGCTAATGAATCCAAGCCAGAAATCAAATTATACTAGTGTAAATATTTTTTGAAAAGGAAACATTAAAACTTAAATATTTGTGGAATGCATCTATCAATTCTGTCAGGTTACCTTGATATCAGTAAGTTACTTAGTCCCCTGAACCTCACCATCATGGTGCTGACTTGACTCTACAAAAGGAGAATTTCTTTCCACATATTCTAATATGTGACCTTCAAACATACAGTGAAATTTCTGAAGATATTTGTAGTGTTTTGATTTAGAAGACTTTCCCTAAGAAGTAACAATTCTTGTACAAACAAGGATAACCATGGGAATCCTATCTAGGGGTCCTATGCCTCTGTCAGGTAAGAAACCAGCATGCAGAAAGAAAGGATACTATAAAGTGATGTCCAGGGACTCATATGCAGAAACAAGATCCTGTGAAGAATTCATTATCTGAGCAAAGGTATATGGGTTTGCTCTCTCTCTCTCCCTTTCTCTCTCTTCCTAGTCAATTGATATCCTTACCCACAGCTTTCTTCTTTAATGCTGACTTTGTTGTTGATTTTAGGCACATTCCACTCACTTTGAAATGCTTAGTGAGTATTTACAGACAGGACCAGCTGCATAATTTGCAAGGCCCAGTGCAAAACAAAAATATGGGAGCCTTTTCAAAAATTGAGAATTTCAAGATGGGACATCTGGGTGGCTCAGTGGGTTAAACCTTTGCCTTCAGCCCAGGTTATGATCTCAGAGTCCTGGGATCGAGCCCCACATCTGGCTCTCTGCTTGGTGGGGAGCCTGCTTCCCCCTCTGTCTCTGCCTGACTCTCTGCCTACTTGTGATCTCTCTCTCTCTGTCAAATAAATAAATAAAATCTTAAAAAAAGAAAAAAGTATTTCAAGATGGCAACCATAGAGCATTAAAGCAAGCACAGATTGCTGTGTGCTTGCTTAGCTCAACAGCCATGATGGTGGCCCTGATCCCATACTGTTACTCAAACATACTTAAAACAAGTGATTGTGTTATGATAATAGGCCGTGTCTTTTGGCTACTTTGAGCATAAACACATGAAACTAACGAGATGAGATTTTATAGTATCTATTTCTATCTACCATTGCCAATAGGAAAGGGTTGGGAAAAGACCTTAGAGACTACAACTGGCAGCCCAGACAATAGGGGGCTAACTGATATGGCTGGCTTGGGAAAAGTGCACATTATCAGAGCAAAACAATGCCAAAATCAATTCTGGAAAATGGTGTTTCAATCAGAAGTGCTGGCCATTCAGGAAAGAATGTTTTTGTCTCCCAACCTTTGTGTATATTTGTTTGTTTCTACTAGATGATTGAGGGGAAAGTGACTTTTATTTCAACTTTATGAGACCCTATATATTGTTTTATAATGCTTATACTTTACCATGAAAATAGCAGTTATATAAAAAGCAAAAGAGGCTTGCAAAAAACAAATGGGAGAGATGTCATTACTTCCATTTTTCCCAATTATTATATCTTGCCATTGGTGTCATTATGTTCCTTTTTAATTATAATTTTTTAAGATTTTATGTATATATGTATGTATGTATGTATATATATATATATTTAGAGAAGAGGAAGGGGCAGAGGGAGAAGAGAGAAAGAATCCCATGCAGCTTCATGCTCAGCATGGAGCCACATGTGGGGATTGACTCCACAACCACAAGATCATGACTGAAGCCAAAATTAAGAGTTGGATTTTTAAGTGACTGAGCCACCAGGCACCCCTAATTATAAATATTTTATTAGAATTCTAATAGAATATTTCTAAACTATAAATTGCAAAAGAGGGAAATATTTACCCACAAAATATTTTTTTAAGTTGTAGTTTTCATACTAGTTTTCAAAGAACGTTCTCAAGATTAATTTCATAGAACTGCATTGCTATAAATAACAGCTCAAACTTTCATATTTCTCAGAATAGAAATGTTTTAACAAAGATTTCTTATGTCTTTCTGGTAACTGATGGGGCACTTGGGTCTTCTGTGCCACATATGTGCCCTCAGATTCCCTTTTGACCTAAAAATTGTCCAAGGCTCTTGCCAGAAGGCAGCTGCTGTAATGTCTAGCTATTGGAAAATCTCCTTGAAGACACAACAGCTCTTGCTGAAATTTTAGCTGCTTAAAACGATGTCCAGGGTGATTCGCAAGTGTCATGAAAATTGGTTTTACCACCTGGATCATGTCCAGGTGCTCCACTTGCCAGATGAATAAGGAGGGAACACAAAGAAGGAAAGATCATTCTGGAGCCTGAAGGAAGGTTGTGTGGAAGATTTATGGCTCTGTAGCCTTCTTTCCCCTGAAGAAGAAATCCCAATAAGGTTTCAGTGAAAAAATATTCAACCACCATGTTCTTTTATTCATTCATTTATCAAGCACTGAACAGGCAGAGGGCTCAAGGTATTCTGCACTCTGAATAGAGAAATAAAAAGCAAATACTTGGTCCTCAAATTAAAGTCTACTGTAAGATAAACCAATGAAAAGTATAAATGAGGAAAGAGTTATGACCCACAAAACTCATTGAGTTGTGAGAGGAGGAGTTACTAGGAAACGTCGAGACTGAAAGGACAAGTTGGAATTAACCTGTAAAGAGGGCGATTCCAGGCAGAGGGGTAGCAATGGGCCTGAGAGTTTCAAGAAGGACAGGGTAGTAGTGTGCCATGGGCCTTTGAAGGTAAGCAGAGCTTGGACTATGGACACTGGTAACAATTTTTATTTTATCCCAAAATAATGAGACACTATTGAGAAATTTTAAGAAGGAGTAATGGGGTGTATGTTACAGACATAATTAGTCCTGGAAAAGGCATAAATCTAGCATGTTGAGTGTCAGCTAATCTGGAGTTAATTAAAAGGAGAGGGACCACTCTGGGGCAGTCATTTCCCAAACTTGTCTGCACATTTGAATCTCCTGGGAGAATTT
The DNA here is from genome assembly GCF_022355385.1 of Mustela nigripes. Classification (NCBI taxonomy): domain Eukaryota; kingdom Metazoa; phylum Chordata; class Mammalia; order Carnivora; family Mustelidae; genus Mustela; species Mustela nigripes. Next base: position 124,440,409 of record NC_081559.1, on the reverse strand, counting down.
CAAAATACATTAATACATCTCACCCGAGAGATGAAGCTGCACTGTGGCTTGAGATTTGGAATTTTTACAAGATCCTCAACAAGTCAGTTGTGCAATCAGTTTAAAGACTATTGCCTAGAGGAAAATGTAGAATTACAAGAGACAAGGGCAGAAACAAAAGAGACAGTAAAAGCATGGGTGAAGGAAGAAGAGACTACAAAGGGGAATGAGCAGACACGAAGGTGGAGGAGAACTGGGGAAGAGTAGATTTTTGGGAAAAGGAGAAGGGAGAGGAAGCATAGAAGGATCTCAACCAGAGTATAAGGATGGACAAGTAACCACTGGATTTGGCCTCTAGAAAAAGTTGGGTGTCTTGCAAGGGCAGTTCTAAGTAGGTTCTAGATTGTGTTGGATTCTGTGGGGGGAATGGGAAGTTAGAGATAATTTGCAACAAATTTTCCTACAGAGGAAAAACTGGAGACTTAGTTTATCAAAAGACTTCAATAGTCACAGAAAGACGAGTCTTCTCCCATCCAACATTACTAGTGTACCTCAGGGTTATCCATACCTTGTATGTTCTCTGTATTTCACGCTCTATCCAATGATTTTCATGAATCTCACTCTATGAGTCTGTTAAACAAAAATCTCTTCATAATGTTTAACTTTGCTGAGACATTAAAACATTTCTTCTACTATTAGAACTTTATTCTCAGCTCTGCCTTCCTGTTGGCAGACCTTAAGTTCTATGGGTGGAGGAAGTGGTTAGAACTTGGCATATAGAAATGGAAATCAACTTCTGTGTGCTTTCATTGTTAAAGGAGCCCTCTGTTGCCTTGGAAACCACATCTATGTGGAAGAAGCTGTGTATTTTGTGGGTAGATGATAAAGCAATCAGGTATGCTATGTGTAAACATCGTGCATCTGTGTAAAGAAGCATTGGCCAAGCTTTGTTGGCAGTAAGACCAGAATCTGGTTTTGGTATAAGTCACATGTCTGCTAAAGTATATTTGCAAAATGTTTCCTGGGCAGAGCAAGTATTACAAGGAACATAACTTTGTGAGTTTTCCTTTGAACCAATGCCTTACAGAAAGTATAGACAGAAGTGAGAAAGTGACCCAAACCAAAGCCACATATTCACATCTTCCATTCATCATTTGTGAGTATTCTAAGATGTGTGCATATTACATTTGTTCACTCTTCATTACTGTTAAGCTCATAGATTTATTTCATAAGTCACAACTCCCAGGCAATAGGAATCTGATGATTTTATCGCTAAAGGAAACAAAAGTATTCAGGTGTCCTGAGGAAAGATGGAAAAATCATAAATTGCAGTGGCTGTTATGCACTTGAGAAGACAAAGGACTGTTCCTGTAAATTACTTTGAGGAATTTTGGAAAATAATGATTCAAGAATAGCAGCTTTAAAGGCTCTGACCTGCTTAGGGTCATGTTGGTGATAGCCTTTCATTTACAACTTCCTCTTTGAAGAAAAAAATATTCTTGAAAATAAATTTAAGGTACTTATTCAGATAATTTCCCCCTCTTTTGCACAATAAGTATTTATTAAGTAATCATTTTGTTCTTGCTCTATGAATACAAGAATCATAAGACATCACCTTTCCCCTCAACTGGTAGAGATAATTTGCAACAAATTTTCCTACAGAGGAAAAACTGGAGACTTAGTTTAGCCCCTCAACTGGCTTACAGTCTATGAGAGAGAGAGAAAGAGAGATTATATTAATAAATCCAATGAGGTATGGACAGAATACATAGTGGTTCACAGGCAGGATTGGTCAGTTCAAAATGGGGGAAATATAAAATAACAACAACAATAAATTTCTAACAAGAAATTGTCTTAAAATTGGAATTTTAAGTAGTCTTTGCCAAGTCACAATGGGCCAAAGATCTTTAACTCCAAGTATATGCCTAGCTACTCATTTCACAGACATGGGACATTTTAAGAGCTTGGTATGTAGCACCGTTTAGGCCATGATAAAAACATTTCATTATTAGTTCAGTCTTTTATTAGCAGACCTCCTGGTGACTTGAAAGTGTCAAAGTACCTCCTTAAGTGCCTTTATGCAGAGGGGCGCTTATTCAACCCATGGCATCTAACCAGGTAAAAGCATTTGGTGACCATTTGTTCAACCTTTTTTTTTTTTCTTTTTAGTGCTCACAGTGACCTCCTTTCTCTCAAAAGAAGTGTGTGTTCTAAAAATTCTTTTTGCTCTGATCTATATTCATTCTTATACCCTTATACAGAGACAGCTATATATGGATTTTAGTAAGATTTGTCAAATAAGGAGAAAAGAAGATACATAGGACGAAATCAGGTTACTGCAAATGAGTAGGAAGATTTTTAAAAATCATTTCCCCATTATTGTACTATTATCACTCACTTTTTTTTTTTTAAACTTCACTCGTTTTTGAATAACTGCACTATATAGGCCACTGTGTGCCAACAGGTTTGGTTGGGTTTTTGTTTATTGGTTTGGTTTGGTTTGGTTCATCTCCACTCTCAAGGACCTTAAAAATAAATCAAATCATAGGTAGACAAGTCCCAAATAATATAGATTGTTTTAGCATGTTATTAACATAAGAGTATATGTGTGCACGCACACACACACATATATAAAAATAAGTGTCATATAGAATATGAAAGTGTTAAAAAATATGAGTTATTCAAGAAAGTTCCTCAAAGGAGATGTGTATTGATTAGAACTCAAATTAAATAGGGAAAAAAGGGACTTGGGGCTTTAAGATACTATAAAACACATTTTTGCATGCTTCTTGCTTAGAATTTAGCTCAACACAGCGAGAATACAAAACAGAATCTCCAATTTCAATAAAACCAAGATCACCTATTACCTCAAACTCTACTGTGATATGTAGAAGAGGTATAGGATTAAGAACTGGTTTAGCAAAGTGCAAAATTTGAAATATATGTTTTTGAAGAGAGAAATACTGTTACAAAGCAAATAGTTAAGCCTACAAAATTTGCTTCCTGACAATAATTGGAATCACAAAGTACCACGGAAGGTGGGGGTGAGGCAAGGGGCTAAAAATGGGATTGGTTGAAAATCTGTCTAAGCGGTGGTTCTGTCCCCACCCTAACCAGCACAGTTAGGAAGAACAACAGAATGATAAATGAACACACCATGGGATAAAGAAGGCACGAAAAGGAAACATCAATTCAATGACTTCAACATTTGACTAAAAGGAATTGGGGGGGGGGGGGGAGGAATATAAAGCATGCCAAGAAATTAGAAAAGAAAGTTACCTAGAATTGAAAGACTTTAAGTCCTGACCAAATCATGGAATTTCACAACCATTAAAAGTAAAGACAAATCTCTGAAGATTTCTTGGGAGGAAAAAAAAAATAGATGTCACCAACTACGTTTGGGAAATGAGAAAGGCATTGTATTTCTTAGTAGAATATTGGATGCTGGAAGATGATGGAGTTACACTGTCAAATTCTCAGTACAAATGATTTTTTAACCAGAAGCCTCTACCAGCTGAATTATCACTTATCTGCGAGTTAATGAGATATCAGACCAGAAACATCTAAGAAAAATTTATCTCTCCTCCTCCTACTCTTAAAACAAAACAAAACCAAAACCCAAAAAAAAAAAAAAAAAAAAAACAAAAAACAAAAAACAGTGCGATAGTGAAAGCATCTTTAGAACAAGTGTGCTGTATATAGCTGAGAACACTCTTCCCAAACTGCTTTTGGAGAAGGACTGGTTTTTGTTTTTGTTTTTGTTTTTTAACCCCATGGACTATGCTTTTATAAATTACAATAAAAATGAATTTCAAAAAAAGTGGTTAATGATCTGGGATACTATGACAATGTCAAATTGCTATGAAAGTTTCTAAAACTCACAATTTCTGCACTTCTTTTGTAATAAATATGATGCAAATAGTCCTCTCATTGGTACAAGCAGAAATATATTATTGAAATAGGGAAGTAAATACCATAAAACAAGTACATAAAAAGTTGCCGCTTGGAGCAAGATAAAGAGTGAAAAGTGGTGAAGAGGGATGGGGCAGAGATCACCATTTTTCATATAAGTTTTAAGACCAGTGAAATATGAACTATGAAGATGTATTTTGTAAACATTAAAATTCAAAAAGAAAAAAAATTATGGAGCAGAGGGAAATATACAGGGGTAGTAGGAATAGGTCAAGCTGTGTGAGTTATAAAGCAGCCTTGGGGACAAGTCAGAGGTAAATGTTAGAGGAAGGTGTTGACATGAAAGATTATGTTTGACGATTGCTGAAAATCTATGGGGATAGAAGGAGAAAATTCATTCATTCATTCTCTCCACAGAGATGTATATGAACTGACTCTTTGGGCTAGGTACTATTCTATGTACTCTTGAAGTCACAGCAGGAAAAAAAAAAATCTCTGCTGCTATGGAGATTATGTTCTAGTGGTAGGAAGCCTGAGTGCAAATAGAGAAGTAAGTAAACTATATGACCTATTAAGTGATTCAGCATCCGGGAGAAAACAAAGGTACTAAAGGAAGATGGCATAGAGCAGGGTGAGCATTGTAGTTCACCATGATTCTGTATGCAAATGATACTGTACCTTTGAACCCATAACCTGGGAGTTTAACCCCTTTCTAAGTGGAATCTAAGGAGAAATGCCCAAGGGAAGTACAGAGAATGATTTTTTTGTGGGATGAACAGGCTTGGCATAATATTTACACTGAAACTGACATCATTATTTGAATGCAAAGGATGCTTAAAAGTTGAGCCTCTTATAATCCAGGAAGGAAGTTTACTCTTCACATTAAAAAAAAAAAAATCGATTCTTCTCCTACCCACTTAAGCCCCCATGTTGCATCACCACTTCCTCATATCAGGGAGATCATATGATAGTTGTCTTTCTCTGCTTGACTTATTTCGCTAAGCATGATACGCTCTAGTTCCATCCATGTTGTCGCAAATGGCAAGATTTCATTTCTTTTGATGGCTGCATAGTATTCCATTGTGTATATATACCACATCTTCTTGATCCATTCATCTGTTGATGGACATCTAGGTTCTTTCCCTAGTTTGGCTATTGGGAGGGAGACAAACCATAAGTGACTCTTAATCTCACAAAACAAACTGAGGGTTGCTGGGGGGAGGGGGTTGGGAGAAGGGGGTGGGATTATGGACATTGGGGAGGGTATGTGCTTTGGTGAGTGCTGTGAAGTGTGTAAACCTGGTGATTCACAGACCTGTACCCCTGGGGATAAAAATATATGTTTATAAAAAATAAAAAATTAATTTAAAAAAAAGGGAAAAAATCAGTATTTCCAATTTAAAATCTAAAAAGAGTTTCATTACTGAGGGTAGAAGAGAAAGAACAGAAGTGCCTTATGATGACAAACATGTCCCTGAGTCCAAGGAAACAGGGGAGACAACAGATCTAGAAGAAGCCACAGATGGTCAGTACTTGGTCCTCCTTTCCCTTCTACCAGATTTGGGAAGGAAGAGATGGTGCAGGAGAGAAGGGCAGAGATCCTTTCTCAACTCCCCTTTTGTGCCAGCCACTGTCAGGCACTCTACATAGATCTCATTTAATTTAGTAGCCCCTGAGAGAGGCATTATCTTCTCCAGTTCAGAGGTAAGTAAAGCAACACTAAAATGGTAAGTGATTAGATGGGTTCAGGGGGAAGGCAAACCCTGAAAACCAGAAATCCAAACCAGTTCTATGTCAAAAGAATAGGAACAAAGATGATATGGGTGCATCCTGAAAACGAAAAAAGCATGGTGCCATCCATCTTCCTTGCTATGTGCTAGGTGATGTAGTAACACCCCTTCTTCCATCCACTTCCCATCACCTCTGCTCAAGACTGTCATGTGAAGGAATGGAAAGACCATGGTCCCTGCAGATCCTCGTTTCCCACTACCTCAACCTGTTAGGACTGTAGAGAAATAGAGAGGCATATGGGAGAGCATACACGCAGGGAGAAACATCTCTTCACACTCGGAATAGCTAAGTAAAGAAAACAAGTAATGCTTCCAAAAAAAAAAAAAGCCAGTTTGATACAAATGTTCCTATCAGACCAAATTTCTGCTGGGTACAATTTTCTTGTATTCTCTCTCCCTTGACCTAGTTTTACTCCAAATGGCTGAACCCAGAGTTCCTTTTCATAATACCTGCTAGTTTCTAACAGTCTTTCCACATTGGTTTGACTAGTGTTTTGCTTAGACTCTAGACCCCAGCAGAAATTACTTTGAAATTATAGTTCTTGTTCTTAATGTGAATAAGCACCAAGGATGGAACAAGCAGGTAAAATCCAGTGGAATCCGTACAACCATCTATCCGCTGAAAGAATAGAGACAGGGGAGCCAAAAGAGCTCACAGAAGGGGCAATGGCTCAGAAGTCTTTGGGAAACCCCTATGTTTCTTTACTAAAAATCATAATGTTAGGGGTTAGGGGAATCTTTAGAAACAGCATTCTGGGACAAGGTCCTGGATGTATTGCTCCTCTTCTTTGCTGGATTATAAATCCTATGGCCTCATCCCTGGGACAGTGCTAGTGAATGCAGCTGAAAAACAAAATTGGTATGAGGGACTTAGACAAAATGGTACCAGGTTGATCCTCTCTTCTCTTTCAAAACTTTTTGTGAGTGTGGTTAATCTGTAACTATTTACTCTGTTCTGGGATGAATTGTGTCCACTCAAAACACGTATGTTGAGGCCTTAATGCATAGTACCCAGAATGTGACTGCATTTGGAGGCAAGGTCTTTAAAGAGGTGATTGAGTTACAACGAGGTCATTGGGGTGTGAGCTAATCCAATATGGCCGTTGTGCCAATAGGAAGAGATTAGGACACAGACATGCACGGAGGGAAGAATATGTGAAGGCACAGGGAGAAGGTAGTAATCTATAAACCAAGGAGAGGCCTCAGGAGAAAACAACCCTCTCAAAACCTCTAATTTCTAGCCCTGAGAACTGTGAGAAAATACATTTCCATTGTTTAAGCCCCCCAGTCTGTGTTACGCTCTATGGCAGCCCCACACTGATGCACACTTCCTTCCTCAGCTTTGATCCACTCACAACATCATATAACCTGCTAGAGCTAATGTTATCACTTTTATGGAGGAAAAAATAAAAAGGAGTGGATTCTAGTTTCATAGCACCCACTAGACTTTTATGGCCTTTCATCTGTCAGCCCTCACCTTTCTTCATTTATCATTTTTTTAAAAGGATTTATTTATATATTTTAGAGAGAGAGAGAGAGAGAGCACGTGAGCAGGAGCAGGGGGAGGGGCAAAAGGAAAGGGGGAGGAAGAATCCCAAGCAGACTTCCTACTGCATGGAGCCCCACGCAGGGTTCGATCATATGACCTTGAGATCATAACCTGAGCCAAAATCAAGAGTCAGAGGCTTAATCAGCTGAGCCACCCAGGCCCCCCCTTCATTTATCTTTGGAAGATGGTTGGTTGGTAGGGTTTTGAGAGGGTTAAGTTTTAGGGCAAAGGAAATGCTTTTCTAAAAATTTATTTTTGAGAGGAAAGGTGCCATAGAGAGTGAAATCTTGGAACTGCTGGATAGAGAATTTGCTCATATATCATCAAAAACATCTCTTCTCCTACTGGCACTGAAATGGTGAGTAGCATAAATCTCAGCACTGGATGGGCTCACCTGCTCAGGGGGCAGAAATCTGACCAGGGCTTCTCTCCCAGGTCCAGTTCACCAGTTCACTGGAAATCTTGGCTGCACAGAGCAACAATAAACACAGCAAGGGAAAGCCTATGGGGTCAGCTGGACTTCTCTGCTGTCTTTCTCAGTTGGATGGATCCAGGATTAATGTTTTTAGGATGAATACTGATGCCTTACTTTTTACATAGCATAGGACCCCACTTGTGCTTTGTGCAAACTGATACATGCACACACACACACACACACAGTTTTGACTGGAAGGAATATGGGTCATACTAATAATCTTATCATCTAATGTAAACAGCTTCATGACAAAAGCAGTTAAGCTTTAATAGTTACGTGGTCCTCAATGCTTGATCGCTTAATGGACCCACACATTATACTCAATTCACAAAACACATGTTGATGAGCCCAACAGAGTCATTACCACCAAGAGATGGGATATTCAGAATTGAGATGGCAGCAGCTACACAAATCACTTAGAGTGAAATCCCTTCCCTTTACTGGTTTTAAAAAAGTAAAAGCTTAATAGAATCAGTATTACCGTACTGTCTCATTCATTGACTAGAGACCAAGGAAGAAAAAATTATGCCAACCTTTGTTTTGCCTTAAGAGGTAGGAAATTAAGTGGTATTTTATGAACTTTCCATATAGAATCTGAATTTGGAATTCCAGTGCTGTCCTGACCAGATTTTTACTTCTCTGTACACTTTTCAGCCATTAAAAAAGGAAAAACCAAACCAAAACAAAATAAGACAAAAACCACCAAAACTGCACCTGGTAAGTTAACTTTACTTCTGGCCTACAAAGCCATTCTCATCCAGGTTCCCTCACAACCAAAGAATTGGGAAAGAACCATCACAGATGATCCAATGGATCTCAGAAAATGATTAATTAATTAATTAGCTTGATTAATTGATTGATTAAATTACCCCAAAGCATGATTATCAGTGTATGGTTTTATTTGTTTATTTGTTTTCTAATACTCTACGATATCCTGTAGAGTTCCCTCTTGCAAGCTAATCTGTGAAAGAACAAGAATTGCCATACTCTTCACATTCAGATGCCTCAGCGCAGACATCAAAAAGGTTTCTACAAGAAACCAACACATACTGATAATTTCAAGAGTGGAGTATAACTGCAAACCTCATTTTCTAAATGAGCCTGACATTTTCTAAAGGAGCCTGACAAGGGACTCGATCTCACAATCTTGAGATCATGACCTGAGCTGAAATCAAGAGTTTGATGCTTAACTGACAGAGCCACTCAGGGGCCCCCAAAATATCACTTCTTAATAACAAACCATATTTGGCATTTGTGTGGTGGTTTGTAAGTGCAAAGTCCTATACATGTTACCGCATTTGATTCTAAAAATGACTTTAGGGAGGTTTTAAGGCACGCAATAGGTTTTAAGGCACGCATTAGTGTCCCATTGTCTGAGGATGAGCATTTCAGAGACATACTCTGAACCAAAGAGGAGCATGAAGGTGATTTATTAAGAGAGGGCTCCCAGGAGCAACTGGTAATGGGTAATTAAGACAAGACAGGGGAAGAAGCCAAGGAAGCATGTGGTTTTAGGGAAAGTCCCAGACTCAGCCTCATCCCACCGAGGAACTCTGGGTGTAATGATGCTTCACAGTCTGTACTGACCAAGCCAGAGAGTTTTGTATTCTGACATCAGTTGTGTGTTAGCTGATCGTGCCCAGAGCACCTGCCTCCCTCCCACGACCCGAAGAAGGGCTGTAGGTGCTATGGTAGAAGGGAAAGCACACAGAAGTCGGGAGTGGCAGCAATGGTCAGGAGGCCCAGGGACCTGGGAGAAGCACTATGAAGGTCTCCTCCAGTCACTGACAGTGGAGGGACTGAGGTCCCCAGGCACTCCTTGTTTGCCTGGAATTCCAACCTGTGGCTCCACTAGAATGCTTTGTCCTGTCTCCCCTGTGGTCCACTTGGTCAGCTCCTCTTCCCACACTTTCAGCACAAAACTTATATTCCTTTGAAAGCATTTTCCAGCACTGTCCCCACGGAGGCTCTCATTATCTTCTTTTCCTCCTTGTTGTACACCAAACGTATGGCCCTTATTACACATTATCTTAAATATGATCTCTTTTGGTCGATGTTTACAACTCTGAGTCCATGAAGGGCAAGGCTGGCAACTTACTCATCTCTAACCTTGGTACCACCCACAGAGCCTGGCTTATAAAAGCTCCTCAATGCACACTTGATGAGTAGACTTAGCAAATAAACTTAACCGACATGAAATCCAGTGATCTCTTTATAGCAAGCAAATGAAAAAACCTTCTGCCATTTTTTCCTAAATGTGATTAAAGTCTCCCTCTTCTATATTTTCCCCGTATCACTTTTTTTTATTGTAGTAAGCTCACTTAACATGAGATCTATCCTGTTAATAAATTTTAGCTCTACAATTACAATGTTGTTCACAGTAGTATACAGATTTCTAGAACTTAATCATCTTGCATACCTGCATATCTGAAAATTCATACTTGTTGAATAACAATCCTCCTCTCCCCACATCCCCTAGCAACCACTATTCCATTCTCTTCTTCTAAGTGTTTGAATATTTTATTTACCTCATATAAGGGGTATCATGAAGGATTTGTCTTTCTGCAACTGATTTATGTCCCTTAGCTTAGCTTCCCCCAATTTCATCTAAGCTATTGCACATGGCAGGATTTCATTCTTGTTTTTCAGGATGAACACTGTTCTACTCTGTGAACCTGCATTGTTCTCTTTACCCATTGATGGACATTTCGTTGTTTCTACTTCCTGGCTCTTGCATATAATACCACCATGAACACTGGATGCGCAATTACCTCTTCAAGATCCTGATTTTAATTCTTTTGGATAGATACCCAAAAGCGGGATTGCTGGATCATATAGTATGTGCATTTTTAAAGTTTTGAGGATCTCCATACTGGCTATGATAGTGGTCTCACCAGTTTACATTCTGACCAACACCGCGTACAGAGCTTCCATTGTCTCCACATTCTCACCAACACTTGTTACCTTTTGATTTTTTGATAATGCTCACTGAATGGGTGTTAGCCATTTGTTTGTTTCTTTGGAGAAATGTCTGTTTAAATGTCTATTTGTTTGCCCTTTTCTTAATTATGTTATATTTTTTTCACTATTGGGTTGAAAGACTTCTTTATGTACTTTGAATATTAACCCCTTATTACATATCTACTGGACAATTATTTGCTCCCATTCTGTACATTGCCTTTTCATTTTGTCAATTGCTTTCTCTGCTGTGCAGAGGCTTTTTAGTTTGATGTAGTCTCTTTTGTTTATTTCTGCTCTTGTTGGCTGTACTTTTGATATGATGCCAATAAATGATTACCACTAACTACCATGTGTAACTTGGACCAAGTCCCTTATTTTCCCTTAATCAAGTATAATAGGATAGCAACATATAGCTAAAAGCATTGGGCTGAAGAGTAACTGACATATTGTACATAAGTAGGGTAGACAGTAGCATTTGAAAACTGATATGCTTTTGTCCCTTTTTTTCCTAATAGAACCAGCCATAAGTCATCTTTCCATAGGTTTCAGATCCTGTCCACTCTTCTAAGAATGATAGAATAACCCCATGGAAAAGTATTCCATATCTACTTGAACATAAAATATAATTCATCTACTCATTTCTCTCCTTTCTGTTGGAAAACTAGTTGTCATTTACTGAGAAAAGTAGAAAACTTTTAGGTCAGATGTACAGGTAATATAGCAAAAAGGAAATCATGGTTATGATTTGGGGAGGGAAAGAAAACCTATAAGATATGTGAAAAGCTATATATTTGAGTGGTTGGATGTAGGGCCCAATAAATGAGGCTCAAATGATTCCCCTGAGTCATCAAAAAGAACACCAAATTATAACCTGTACACAAAGTTTAACAAAGGAAAAGAAGTGTGTGGGAATTTTTTTTAATATACCAGTATGGTTTTTAGGGAATTTTTATTATTTAAAGCCAACATCAATTAAATTAAACATCAACTAATCTGGAGATTCACATGTGTGAATTAAGTCATCTCTCAATACCAATAAATCAAAGCAGCATTTTACACACTATTTATCTAGCACTAAAACCAAAAAGAGCCAACAGTATCAGAGCAGCTTCTTTGATCAATAGTTCTCCATGAAACATCTATATAGTGAAGCCCAATAACACTGAAGAACAAAAGTCAAAAAAGTATTATAGTTTTAGACCCAATTAAACCAAATACAAAGATTTAAAAAGGTGGCTGTTAATCCTGAGGATAAAGAAATTACCAAAGTGAATAAAAGAATCTGAACCATGACCCTCTCTCTCTTTCTCACCAAAGTGAAGATGAAGTAAAACAAAACCCATAAGATTTGAGTTGGTAGTTCAAAAGAACTGGCTAACCATCCAAGTTTAACTCAGAAAAGTATGCAGGACTATTTTTCCCAGAATATCAAGAATACTTCAGGATTATCTCCAAACAATTTTCCAGGATAAAAGGAAGAAATTATCCTAACAAATTAAAGTCCAGGCCACACAGCCTCACTGGTGAATTCCACCAAACATTTAAAGAAGAATTAATGCCAATACTCCTCAAACTCTTCCGAAAAGTGAAAGAAGAGGTGATAAACCATAAATCACTCTATGAAGCCAGTATTACTCTAAACTAAAGCCAGACAGAGAAAGACAGATACTGCATGATTTCATTTACATCTGGAATCTGAAAACCAAAACAAGTGAACAAACAAAAGTCATAGATACAGAGAGTAAATTGGTGGTTATCAAAGGGGGAAAAGTGTTGGGGGCAGGTGAAAAGAATGAAGGGGTTCAATTTTCTGGTGATGGACATTAACTAGACCTACAGTAGTCACTTTCTGGTGTATACAAATATCAAATTATTATATCGTATACCTAAAACTAACATAATACTATATGTCAACCTACCTCAATTAAAAGGAAAAAGAAAAGGATTCTACAGACCAATCCCCCTTACAAATATTGATGCAAAAATCTCAACATGTTACCAGCAAACCAAACCCAACAGCCTATTAAAAGGATTGGATACTATGACCAAGTGGGAATGCAAAGATCATCAATCATGCAATGCACCACGCTAAGAGAATAAAACAAACAATCCATAAGGTTCTATCAACCAACACAGAAGAAACATTTGATAAAATCTAACATCCTTTTGCAATGAAAACACTCAGAAAATTGAGAATTGAAGGGAAATTTCCCAACATGATAAAAGTCATTAATGAAAAATCCATGGCTAACATCATACTCAGCGGTGAGAGTTCTTGAAATTCATCCATATTGGAACATAAATCAGGACAGCTGGCTGGCTCAGTTGGTTTAGTGACTGCCTTCGGCTCAGATCGTGATCCTGGAGTCCTGGAATTGAGTCCCACATCAGGCTCCCTGTTTGACAGAGAGCCTGCTTCTCCCGCTGACCTCTCTCTTCTTATGCTTTCTCTCTCTCTCATTCTCTCTCTCTCTCAAATAAATAAATAAAATCTTAAAAAAAAAAAAGAAAGAAAAAAACATAAATCAGTAACTCATTGCTTTCTATGGCTGAATAGTATTTGATTTTATGTGGAAGAATCCCAACACAAAAGATCACACATGGCCTGACTCCATTTATAGGACAGATCCAAAATTAACAAATCCATAGAGACAGAAAGCAAACCAGGGTTTTTTAGGGATTGAGGAAACAGGAGAAATGGGGAATAAGTGTCTAACGGACATAGGGTTTCCTTTAAGGGGCGGTGAAAATGTTTGGATCTAGATATAAGTGGTGCTTGCACAACACTGTGAGTATACTAAATACCACTGAATACACACTTTAAAATGGCTAATTTTATGTTATGTCAAGTTCACCTCAAAAAAAAAAATTATGCTTCTATTTGCTCACTGTGACAAAATAACATAAACTCATATGGATGAAGGAAACACAAAAGAAAAGTTTCTTCCTAAGTTCAGTCCTTTTAGTTCAGGAATTCCAGGCCTGAGATCTCAATTCTGGAAAGGACTTCAACATCTGGTCACCAGCCCACCCACCGGCATGACCGTGCTTTTCCCCTGGGGTCACTCAGCCTCTGCTCTTAGACGGCAACAGCCTCCCTGAGACAGACCATTCGCTTCCTAAATAGCTCTATTAGAAAATTCTTTCAGTAATCTGCTGAAGTCAGCCTCCCTGTGTGACACATAGAAGTAGTAATGAATTTCATCTCATGGTAGAAGTGGGGTCAGCTTTGCAACCTCCTGGACTGGCATTGATGACACATTTTACAAGTAGATTAACTGTGCTATTCAAAAGCAAGTTCACATTCAAAAATTATCATTCTGATTTCCTTTTTTTTTTTCTTTTTTTGGTTTTTTTTTTTTTTTCAGAGTTCAAACAGATTGCAAATATTCAGGCCAACCCACCCAGTGATGCCTTACTTGATGATTAATTTCTTTTGAAGTTTAAATTATCAACAGTTGCTCTGAGGATTCTGACTTGGAAGCCTACTGCAAGCATGGCTTCTGATCAAAGCAAGCCTGGGAAAATCGAGGAAGGAGCCCTCAGTGCTGAACTGGGAAGGGAGCTCTACAGTGGAGTGAGCCGGCACACCGGAGAAAACAGTAATGATTACATGAACTATAAAACAAGTGCTAGCACACCATTCACACTCAGGCAAACACACACACAAAGGCATTCTGTTACATGCTTTACATGTGCCTGCCATTTCATTTAATCCTTAATAACTCCATGAGATGGGTACTCTAGGACCCCCAGTCTACACATGGAAAAACTAAAGTAGAGATAGGTTTGGGATTTACCAAAGGTCACACACCTAGGAAAGCAGTGAACAACAATACGGCTTAGAAGTAAGGGTCTTGACCACTGTGATATCCTGCCTGGCAGTGGAAAGGACATGAATGAGGAGTCAAGAACCGACCCTCAATGTTGCTATTTGCTCTCTGTTTGCATTGGCCAAAATCCCTTGATTTGTCTCTTTGTGTGTCTTCTACCTCTTCTCCCCTCTCCTTCCTCTTCAAGCTCAACCCCCTTTGTTCCTTCCCCCTCCTCCTTCTCTCTCTTTTTCTCTGAAACAATAAAATTATACTGGATTATACATCTGGTCCAATTTTTCCTTGCATGTTTTGTAAGTCTCTACTATGAATAGTCAAGTATAAGCAGGATGTATGGAGCAGGTGTCTCTGAGAATATTCTTAGAAGTTTTCTTTTTCACGATGAAGATGATTTATATAAACTGAACTCAAAATGGTTTGCTGTTTTCATGGAAAGAGGAATATAAAACTGTTAAGAACTGGTACCATCTTTGACTTTCACCGATTCAGTGATTTTCCAATATGAGACAGAAACGATGAACAAATTGACTGGAAACAATATGCTCATGTTATTCTGGAAAGTAAATGTTTTAAATTAACCTTAAATAAGCTCTGCTACTGACATTGCTGGTTTTCAGTTCCTATTGCATCTTTCCTTCTTCCCAGTGGTTGTCACTGAATATTTTTGCCTTGTGTTTTTTTTGTTTGTTTGTTTGTTTGTGTGGGTTTGGTTTTTTTGCACAAGAAACAATTGTCCATCATGCCAAATGAGCACCACCTGATTCGGAGCTTTTGAAAAATGGTTGAGCTTTCCATTTCTCTTTCATATCTAATAACCACCATTATCATTTAATACCTATAGAGATGAGCCTTAAAATAAACATCCTTCCAGATTTTTCCATGAACTGTAATTATATTTCAAAATGAAAAATCACATTTTCATTTTGAAATATAATTGCCTTTGCTAAGATGTGAATGAATGATCAAAATACAGCTGTTTCTAAAAGCTCGAGAGCATCTTTTTATACTTGCCTGTAGTGGCACTTTTTTTCCATCTAATACAATTTTCAGAGATTTTAGTGTCCCAAATCACCTCTCATTGACACAGACATAAATTCATCTGATTTATTTACTAGTAGAAACGGCAAACCCCTTTCATAAAGTTTGCTTACAACAAAATAGTGCTGCTAACAGTGTATCAAAAAACTGCATGCATAACTAAATCCATAGAAATAAATTTTCAATCACCCTTAAAAGCAAAGGCACTAAAAAAATTATTTGTAAGTGTTGAGTGCAGATGGACAGTGGGAGTAGCATTGTGTCTATCTAGCAAGTGCAGAGGATCAAAAGTGGTAATTCTGAACTTTTTAAACACCAATTTCACATTGCCATTGAAGCGTTTCCAAACTGTTTAATTATGTACAGTGCTGCGCTAAGGATCAAGCCAGGAATTATATACAGCTGCTAGAACATGATAGGTAGGCATAGCTGGGTAAAGATCTGGTCACGGAGACACCAGGAAGACATTCTTGTCTCTTCAAAAATAATAGTCTTCAGAAAACATGGAAGCAACTATTGCTTCTACAATACACTAAAAATGTGATTCAATATTTACGGAATGGATGACAAAATGTCAAAAACTCAGTTTCTTCATTATCAAATGGAGTAAAAATTCGAATCCTATAAAGTTGTCTTGAGATTCAAATAATACGCTAGATGCTGTTAAAATATTTTGTAAATTATAGCATGCCACTGCAAATGTATGGTAAAGTGTTAAAATACCAGATTATGCAAAACTTTTGAAGTTCATATTACATATGAAGTGACTCACCAAAACTTCAAGGTAGTATTTTAATATATAAGCTGGTGAACCAACTGAAGATCCATTTACAGCTCCCACCCCAAGCAGAAAGTAATTATTCTTGACAAGAAAGTGACCTCCCTTTCTGTTTCCCCTTACTGAGTCATGATGCTGGAACTGGGATTTGGCAAAAATAGGTATGTGATTCCTCTTAGAAAACTTTGACTAGGGATGCCTGGGTGGCTCAATCGGTTAAGCCTCTGCCTTCAGCTTGGGTCATGATCCCCCTCAGCCTGCCACTCCCCTTGCTTGTGCTATCTCTCTCTCTCTCTTTCTCATTTTCTCTGACAAATAAATGAATAAAATCTTTAAAAAATAAGCAAAAAAAAACCTCTAAAGGTTTTCCTCTTATACTTAGACCTTCATTTTCACTGGCTGTTACATCAAGATGGAAAGGAGATTATTGCCCACAATATACCATGAGTAAGCTGAGACTGAAAGCAGTTGGGAAACATGCCCAAGACAACAGTCAGTGACAAGTAGGGAGAATCCAACAGCCCTTGTGAATCCTTATTTCTCGTTCAGACACCCTTCAGCCTTCCTGGTCCTCTGGCATCTGAAAGTTCTGTCTTAGAACTGTATTCCTTTCATAAGAATCGTGGGCTCCTATATGGTCCAATTGAAAGGGATTTTATGAATTGTTATCAGTAGTTTCACTGCCATCAAAATGAATTTCAATAATTTTCTTGTGAACATTTTCGAAAGAAAAGAAAGACAAAACAAGAAAACTCATGAGATGTGAGACAGAAGACATTGGGGATTTGACCAAATTTATCTGGTCACACACTGGATATTATAGACACAGCCAGTTCTGGCTCCAGAGACACCTGTATCTAAACAGAGACACAGCAAGGTAGATTCATATATTCTGGAAACACAAATAAAAAATTGGAACCAAGATATTTAAAAAAGTGTACGAGCTGCACATCAGATATGTGTTGATATAAATGGAGCAGAAGGTGAAATTCATACATGATACCCTTCAGTAGGGTACAGAAAGGTCATGTCCACATTAAGCAGAGTAGAAGGAGTTAGTAGATCTTTTCATTGGGGCAGTTCTGGAGAGTTCCATGCGATTTCAAAAGCTGGTTAATGTTCAGAGGTGCCTGGGTGGTTCAGTGGGTTAAGCCTCTGCCTTCGGCTCTGGTCATGGTCTCAGGGTTCTGGGATTGAGCCCCACATCGGGCTCTCTGCTCAGCAGGGAACCTGTTTCCCACTCTCTCTCTGCCTGCTTCTCTGCCTCCTTGTGACCTCTCTCTCTTTCTGTCAAACAAATAAATAAAATATTTTTTAAAAAGTTGTTTAATGTTCAGAGATGAATCACTCTGATTTGACAACTATTCAGTGACTTAAGGAATTTTGAAGGCCAAATAAGATATTACAGACCAAAAATAAATATCAATAAGGATGGATATATACATCCATCTGGAAAACAGATTTCTCCAAGAAATCTGAAGCATCACTAATAATCCAGAGACAAAATTTGACCAGGGCAAGAAAAAAGGAATAAAAAAAAAAAAGATAAATGTGCATCCAAGTCAAAACAAGTCAGCAGAATTTATACTTAGTGCAGCCCCTTCCGTTTTTCCTTCCCATCATTTACTTAAGTCCAAGTTTCACTTTCCTCCCCCTCCCCTCATTCAGTTAGCCTTCCCAAACATGTCCCTTCCATGACGGTCCATTCGTGAGCTCGGGTTGTTGTCATCTCACATGGGTGACTTTTAAAGCCTCTCCCCTCCCTCCAGTCTTGCCTCTCCAACCCATACCAGACTCCCTATTCAATGCATATTTGACAAAGTCATTCCTAGCCTTAAACATCTCCAAGTACTTCCAAGGCATTTTAAATTCAAACCACTTTGTAAATTTTCAGACATTAAGAACTAAGGAGTATTAGTTTGAGAAACACTCCCAGTTGAGGTATGTTGCACAAGTAAATTCATAAATGTAAAAGTAAACATGGGCAATAAAATTAAGTACCTGTATCCAATTATAACTGATATAGTAACTCATCAAAATCCAAATTCTTTTCCTCTTCATTAGCATGCAGCTGGGCAACATTTCCCACCCTCCCTTGTAGTTAGCCAATATGTAGCCATGTGATTGAATTCTAATCACTGGGATATGAGCCGAAGTGACACGCACTCTTTCCAAGCCTGCCTATAAAAAGCTCCCATGTGGCCCCCTCAGGGCTCTTTATGCCTTTCTAGGCATTGAAATGGAGAGGCACACAGGGAAACCTAGGAATTCTCTGAAGACATCTAATATTCAGTTTATATTCCAATTTCCCTAATTGTTCCAAAGTAGCTCTTAGAAATTATTTTTTTAACATCAAAACCTAATCAAGGTTTGCACCTTACATTTGATGATTCCTTTTCGATTTAAAACACCCCTTCTCTTTTCATAACAATAATGCCCTGAAAAGACCAGATTCTTTGTCTTACTGAATGTCCTTCATTCTAAATTTTTCTTAACATTTCCTTGTTAATTGTTCCTCAATCCTTTTTATTTCCTGTCATCTAAAGTTTACTCCAAAGGCTTATTTTAGCTTGGCGAACGATCTTGGGTCAGAATACTTCATAAATGCTGTTGGGTCCTCCATAAAGAATCACTTTGAGATACATAACTTCATGTAGACCCATTATTCTGAAAGATACATTGAATCATTGTATGAATCATTGTAGTGATGATCAGGGAAACCCACTGTAAAGGTATGTTTGTAATGATCAGAAAACCTATGGCGTGATATGCTGGACACTTTGCCAATATCTTATTCTTCAACAAACATCAGTAATGGTCTTAACATCCTTATTGATCAATAATTAATGCCTGAATTTGTAATTTTATTGGGGATTACAAAAGGGCGATTGTCTAGGTATTTCATTCTTTCTGAATAAAAAGTTGCTACATTTATTAACTGCTATTCTCCTGTTAAGGAGAGCTTTACTTCATCACCTCGGTATGACCTACTTCATATTGTAGCTTTCCTAAAATTGGGATGCATGTATTTTTTCTGAAAATGTCATGTTGATGATTTCTAGTAATAAACAAGAAAGTGTGAACATAAAAACATTTTAGATTCTAAGAAATACAGCCATCCAACTGAGATCAACATACCCTGATCAAATGTGGAGGAAGAGTATTGCTGTTATACTATATATATGTAGTTATATATATATATATATATATATATATATATATATATAGAGAGAGAGAGAGAGAGAGAGAGAGAGAGGTATATATATTAGTTATAATAACAAAAACATGAAGTCTATTGGGTCTTAATAAGCCTAATAAATATAACTATAAAATCCATTAGAAAATATAAAATTTCAGGTTTTAAGAACTTGTTCTCAGAAGTAAAATATTATACTCCATTTCTCCTTCAACAAATGTTTATTACTCTTGCTTGTATTAAATGTTACTAAAGGCAAAATTCCCCATGAATGCTCACCCATCTTCTTCCTCTTCCCCAACTAACAACCTCACACTTCACATATGAATATACCTATATCAAAAGTTTCTTTATAAAAAGCAGCATAACCTTAACAATGACGCATGTGTTTAATCTAATCAAGCCCAAAGAGTGAAGCTCTTAATATTTTTGTATTAAAATATTAGTGTAACTAATACTGTGACTAATAACGTAACTAATCAGTGTAACTGTGCATCCAGAAACACTGTTTTTTCTGTGACCCATGGGAAGTTTTTCCTGAGCATACATGTGATGTGGATAGGGGCAGCAGGAGCAGGGGGGATGGAAATTTCATCCCAGCCCCTCTGGGTAGAATCCCTGGCTCTTTATGCTTGTATCCTGGATCTGTTTGAACCTTCCCAGGGACCGGGTTCTCATGGACTTACCAGGCAACTTACTCAGTTTGTGAAATGATCAAAATATTAGGACTTTATCTTTTATATTGATTGAAAATTACTTTTTTGGCCATTTTTGGCAGATTCATCCAAGTCCACTTTCTGAAGCAATGCAAGTTTAATATTTGTATAAGGCAACTCTTCCCTCATTTTAAAAGGAACTTGTACCATTGCACTGTCCTGTGTTCTCAAACTTGAGCTGTGCGTCTAACTTTCTCTTACCATCACTATGGAGCATCATTTCGAGAACTGTCTGTAGCCCTGGGGGTCTTCCCAGATTGTACTCCAGGTGCCCATGGTCCTACCAACAGTGTGGTACCAGAACTGTCCCCATGTGGCAGGGTACAAGGGGCAGACAGATGGCCCATGAGACCTGTGATCTGGCTGTGCACATTGGGTCATGACAGGTTTTGTCAGTGAAGACAAGAGAAATCATTGAGCACTGACTAGGGACCGAACTCTGAGTCTAACCAGCATTGCCTTATTTAACTCCTAAAACAATGTTAGGAAGTAGTAAATGCGTTTTCTATTACTGCTGTAATAAATCATCACAATGTTGTCACCTTAAGAAAACACCATTTTCATGTCTTACAATTCCATAGGCCAGATGTCCTGGGATGGTTCTCAGGTTAAAATCAAGAGCTCTTCAAGGCTGTGATCCTTTCTGGAGGCTCTTGGGGAGAATCTGTTTCCTTGTTCATGTAAGCTATGGGCAGAATTCAGTTCCTTGCTATGGCAGGACTGAGGTTTCTTATCCTTGTTGTCAGCTGAGGGTCACCCCTGACAGTTATCTAGGCAGCTTTCAATCTTTGGCTAGCAGTTGCCTTCCTCCACTGCCACCCAGCAAGGGCAGGTCAGCTCTGTCTCATGATGCAAATCATGCCAGCCTATTTTTCCATTCTCACAGCTCTCTGATGACTCTTCTTCCTTCCTCTTCCAATTTTAAAAGTCCATGTGATTACATTGAAACCATCCAGATAATCTAGGATAAACTTCCTATTTTAAGGTCCACTGATAATTGGTAGCCTTAATTCCATCTGCAACCTTAATTCTCTTCACAAAGCAGTATAACATATTTGCAGGCTTAACACCGGGAAGTGAAGATCATGGAGGAAAAGCCCCTGCCTACGACATGTAAGTGTTAATGTCTCCATATCACAAACAGAGAATTGAGGCAGCAAGAGCAGTCGCCGGAAGAAAATCTAGAAATATCCTTCTTGGAACTGTATTTCAATGAGACACGTAATGAAGCTCCAGTTAAAGGACCAAAACTAATGACATCTGGAGACCTAAAACTGTAAATAATCTTATTACAATGATGTAAGTTTTGGACTCAGTCTATTAGTATGTTTGTTTGATTATGGCAGAATAGAGGGGAACCCAGCTGGGCTCACCTGTGGCAGCTGATAAGATTACATTAGCCATGGAACATGGGATTCCTCTGCTAGCCCCAGGGCAGAACCTTCTCTCTTTGCCTGAGTTGACATTGCTGTACCTGTTGGGACCTGCAGATGAATAGTCCCCTCCCTGACCAGAGAAAGTGGAGCCCAGCAACAATGGGATCTACCAGAATAAAATCCCCCTTCCCTTCTCATCCAAGAGTATGCCTGGTCACAAAGGATGCATTTAATACTGTTCCACTTATATAAGGTGTCTAAGGTAGTCTAGCTCATAAAAACAGGAAATAGAATGATGGTGGCCAGGAATTAGAAGAGGAAGAGATGGGCAATTGTTGTCCGATGGGTAAAGAATTTCAGTTCTGCAAAACAAAAAAGTTCTGGAGATCAGTTGCATAACAGTGTGAATATAATTAACACTACTGAACTGTAAACTTTAAAATAGTTAAGATGGACAAATTTGATATTATATATTTTTTGCCACAATAAAAAAATACAAAATGCTCGGTCTCTTAATTATGCAAACTTAGTTTGCCTCCTCAGATTTTACTGAAATTGCCTGAAAAGAATGACAGCTGGTGCATTCAGCAAGTCTCATATTCTCCATTATAAATATAAAGTTCTGGAATATAAACTCCTCATGAATATTTCCCTGAATACCATATGTATTACTGGGAATGTACCAGGTGCCCCATAAGAATCTGTTCAATAAAAGAGAGAGAATACAAACCATTAAATGACTGACTTTAGAAAAAAAATGAAATCTACCTAAAGCAAGAAAAAGAAGTCATGTCCATAATGTACATGGACTGGGACAGATTCACCTACAAGGAGTTAAAGGTCACCTTGAGTTTGCAGGTCTGAATGGCTTTAAAACAGTGGTATCCTTAGCAGCAATAGGGACGAGAACTGGTCTAGAAGTCAGAATACCCAGCAATTTTCTCCTTTCCCAAAGTAATATTCTCACCCTCAATTTAAGACCAAATATAGAAGATCTCATGAATTTAAATATTATGTTAACAGGGACTACCCTAAGTCTTAGTTGACCAATTGTCTCCGTTTTTTTTTTTTTTTTTGAACATGACTTAGTATTCAGGTAGAAGCTTGATAAAGCACCAGAAACCAAGAACTTAAGTGTCTCTTTTCTGGCTAAATCTTTTGTAGTAATTTACACCTCTTTTGTTTCCACTTGTATCTGAAATACCTCCTCAACTTTATTGTACTTTCCGTGGGCATGAAGTTGGCATTACACATTTGACTCATTAAAAGCAATAATGCATTCCGAGGACTGGTCTGTGCACTTGACCCAGAGCCACTTACACAGACTTCGCACACGTGGATAACCGAGTCTGCAATTTCTCTCCATGGCACAGCCACGGTGAGTGTGCAACACCCAGTCCCCTGGTGGCCTTAGATGATCAATGGTTGGGGACAGCATTTAGGGAGGATGATAACAAATTCACCCTAAAGAATAAAAGAATGGGAGCAATTCAACTTCTCACCTCAGGGGGAATAAAAACAGATCCTTCTCCCTTCAGAAAGAACTAAGAATTCTCGTCACCAGGTGGCCTCCTGCTCTGTGTGTGTACACATGTGTGAGATGGAGGGGAAGCCGGAATCCCACACTGCTGTCAATCTATCCAGTGGGTACTCCAAATTTAAACCTGACTCATGGGATAACCCAGGGCAAGTCTTGATGTCTGAGTTTCAAGATGCCTGGCAAGTATCACTCTTTTTACCTCCTGCAGATTTCTGAATCACTTGAGCTACTGGAGTCACAGAGGTGACAAGAGGTCAGCCTCATTCCTAATGAAGCTGTCACGGGAGACCATGGGTTTGCTATATGAGCAGAGTCAGCTTCCAAATACTACACCTCCGACCTAGGCTGAGTCCTCACCCAGGGGAAGGTAGCCCTGGCACCCCTGGAGTGCGATGGAACAGGCCCCCTGCTCCACAGGCGGGCTGGGTGGAGGGAGAGAGGGGAAGTAGGCGGGGCTAAGACTTTGTCTATTAGTCCCCACCCTACACTGGGATAGAATGAGGGGGAGGGCAGGAGGCGAGCAGGAGTTAGGAAAATCCTTCCTCCAGAGACCAGAGGAGTGTGAAAAAAAATGGTTTCCCTCTAACGCTGTGCTTGCCAAGTAAAAGGAATTTCCTGGGGAATGAATGATCCATCAGCCAGGCCAAAGGAATTGTGGCAGGACCCTTTAAATAAAAGAAAAAGAGAGGGGGGCCAGAAAGGGAGAGGGAGGGAGAAGAGGTAGGAGAGAAAAAAAGAAGGAAAAGGGAAAGAGGGAGAGAGAGATTTTATGACTGATGTGCACACATATACATTCAGTTGTGGATACTGCATATGCTCTATGTATTACATTAAAAATGACCAGGTTTTTCCCCAGTGGTGGAGTGGGTATTCGTTCAGAGTCCCCACAGATCTGAGCAGGCACAAGTTTACTTGGCCACCCTCAAGTAAACAGGCAGAGAAATTCCAGGTGTTTGAAATTGAGTTCTTTATGCATGTAATTGTTTACTTGTTTGCTGAGTCCCCATCAGTAAAGCTTTGTGAGTGCAGGGACTCTGGCTTGCTCTCTGCTCAGTCACCAGTGCCTAAATAGTGCCTGATAGATAAAAGGTACTAGGCAAATATTTCTTGAAAAAAATACTGGGACACCTGGGTGGCTCAGTTAGTTAAGCATCTGCCTTCAGCTCAGGTCATGAACCTGGGGTTCTGGGATCGAGTGCCACTTTGGGATCCCTGCTCATTGGTGAGTCTGTTTCCTCCCTCTGTCCCGCCTCTCACCACCCCCCACCCTGGCCACCGCACCTCTTGTGTTCTTTCTCATTTATTCTCGCTTGCTCTCTCAATAAATAAAATCTTAAAAAAAAAAAAAAAAGAAAAGAAAAGATAAAAAGACAATACAAATACTAAGGCAATAGTCACAAATCAAGGAAGTTCCTAATTTAAGAACAAAACAAAAATTATGTCATCAATAAATCTCTAAGACAACAGTGCTTATTTCCATCAGTCACTTAATTTTGTCAGTTTTATTATCCAAAGTTGACTGATATCACTCTTGAACTTTTATGCCATTTATTGCCTGGGAAATGTGAATCACAGACCTTTTGTTTCTTCCTGATTGTCTAACATTTCATGAGGGGGCATGGGGTGGGGGGAGCAATGTCCATGAGTCCTCACTGCTGTATTACACCCATCTCTCAAAGTCTGCGTACATTAGGATCATAATATCCTTTCTAAAACATTTTGTTAGCTTGTCCTTTGAAGCAGAACTCTGATAACTGAGTCATAGTTAG
This sequence comes from Mustela nigripes, assembly GCF_022355385.1. NCBI lineage: Eukaryota > Metazoa > Chordata > Mammalia > Carnivora > Mustelidae > Mustela > Mustela nigripes. The sequence goes on along the minus strand of NC_081559.1, from coordinate 124,415,497 downwards.
TGTCTAATGCAGTAGACATTCATTTCATTATACACTAATAATGAAGACATTCCATACAGTGCCCAGTATCCAATATTTAAATTTATCTGCTAGGTCACCTTTAGAACTAAATGTTTCAAATAGTTTTTTTCTTATAGTCCAATGAAGTATAGGAAAATAAGGAAAGAAAATATAAAAGCAAGAAAATTGCAAAAGTAGAAGCATAGTCGAACTTTTTAAAAATGCTGCAATGTCAGATAATTTATTACAAAGCAATGCTGACATTTAAAGAAATAGATAAAAATCCAAAAACTTATTTTGCTGTATTATCTCTAAGATCTCTTGAGTTATTCATATTTTAAATGTCAAACACATTAGGCAGATTCTTCCAAGGCAGGAACAAATGCTCTTTTAACTTAGTGAGTACTGTGGTTACACATTTATTATAATTCTGAGCAAATATCAACATTGCTTATTATTCCTTCAGTTTAACTCAAATTTATGACCAAGTCAATAGTCTATTATACTCCCAGCATCTTGGTAGGTACAAAAATTATGCATTCTCTGAGGACACAAATAAGCAGAGGAAGAATGACAAGTGCAGAAGGAGGGAAATAGCTTTTTTAGTCTTGTGTTGGGAAAAAGAACCCACAAGTACTGTTTTTCTAAATAAATAATTTTTGGGGCACCTGGGTGGCTCGGTGGGTTAAAGCCTCTGCCTTCTCCTCAGGTCATGATCTCGGGGTCCTGGGATCGAGCCCTGAATCGGGTTCTCTGCTCAGCAGGGAGCCTGCTTCCTCCTCTCTCTGCCTGCCTCTCCGCCTACTTGTGATATGTCAAATAAATAAATAAAATATTTAAAAAATAAATATGAATTAATTAATTAATTAATTAATCTTAATCTTCATGGCATGGCTAAGAAGTTAGGAGAAAATACTCCGGAAATACTCCCCCTCTCTAACCTATTGCCCCTAACAATCCCATGCACACTGGCCCTTTGGGAACCCTGGCCCTTTGGGAACCACACAGGTCATGGTCTGTGTTTCTCATTCACCTGCTGTTCCCACTCTGCAAGAACTGACTTAAGACCCTTGCCACTCTCTCCAGGAAAGATACTCCTGTCTGCCCTAGCTCAACAGAGTCAGGAGATGAGCTTTTAAGGTTCTGAGTTCACAGAGGTGTTTTCATCATGGTTCTGCTGTCTTTTAATAACCTTATCGCATGTAGACTGCTCTTTCTTCCATCTATTCCATGACATCTTTTGATCTCTAGAATATTCTGACTTTTGTGCTGACTCCAGCACCAATCCGTTTTCTTCTTTTCCACCCCTTTCCTTGCCATCATCCTTGGAAATTCAACCTGGACCTAAATGACTCTTCTAACAAACTGACCCAATAGTCACAGAGCCTCTTCATTTCCCACCATGTTCACTTCACTCTGACTGCCTGTTACCACTGAGGCACCTTTGACCCAATATCATTTAAACAGTTGCAACCACACCTGTGTATCCCACCTCCACTCCTACTTCATGAACTTAATGTTTTATTTTTTGAAAGCTCTTGACCACTGCTCTTAATCAACCCGTAAGTCCTCTTCAGGCACCTCTGCATCTTCTCAGCCTGGACCCCAAAGTTCCTTTCATTAGGGACCTAAATAATCTATTTCCCTTGTTCTACTAGGTGCATTTTGGCAGTCCCTCTTCAACACAAACACCCTTTGCTTCTTGATTGTGCATCACTGAGAGTAGCTAAAGTAGAGTAGCTAAATAGATAAAAGACAAATGTGCGTTGATGTGTGCATATAAACTTATGTTCTCTAAATTCTGCTGTATTCTCCCATGCCCCTTAAACTCACCATAATTTCTTTGTCATCCTTCTTTCTAGCTTTCTCCATATGCTCCTCTCTTCATACTATTGACTGTTATTTGCATGTTCCTTAAATGCTCACTGCACCTGAGGGTTGACCTCTGCTTTAGGGTCAGTTTCATAGGTCAAACTACCCCGCCTCCTCACAATAGATGGGGAACTATTGTCAAGCTACACATACCATTCAGGGTGGGGGATTGGGTGAAATAGGTGGTGGAGATGAAGGAGCGCACTTGTCATGATGAGCACGGGGTGAGCTATGGAAGTGCTGAACCACTATATTGTACACTTGAAACTAAGATAACACTGTGCGTTAACTAATTGAAATTAAAATAAAAAGTTACATTTAAAAAAGGTTCTAATACCTTTCTTTTCCACTTCTGTCAGAGGAGACCATCATTCCTTGAGGGAAAGTCCCACCCTGCACACCACCTCACTCCCTAGGCTATTAGAATGACATCCTAACTGTCCTTGGCCCCTCTGATTTCTCCATTCTCCTGTCTGTCTCACACATTGCCAAGAGGTTCAACTTCCTAAAGAACACTTTCAGTGTATCACTTCTTTGCTTAGAATGTTTTTGTGGGTTCCTTATTTTCAAAGAAGTTTTGCATCTACGGCTTTTGTGTATTTGTCTTTGTAAGCCCTACAAGGACCTACACAGTGACCTGTCAACCTGGACACTAATTAGAGGCTAATGCATTCCATGGGTCAGTTAATTCCCATGCATTTCTACTGTGAGGTTTGGTAGCTTATTAAATTAACTGGTAGCTTCTGTTCTATTTACTACATTTTCAGTGCAGATGACAAAATATTTACTAAAGATCACACCACTACAGTTACTGTTAGGTATAAATAACTACCATTGTTTAATCTCGACTATGTGCTGAATATTTTATTATATACTTTATGTGCATTATCATTTAAGCCCCACACTGTCCTAATAGATAGATGGCATTATTCCTATTTTATTTGTTTAATTTTTTTTTTTTTTAGATTTTATTTATTTATTTGACAGAGAGAGAGTGAGAGAAGGAACACAAGGAGGGGGAGGGCAGAGAGTGAAGAAGGCTTCCCACCGAGCGAGGAGCCTGAGGTGGGCCTCAATCCCAGGATCCTGGGATCATGACCTGAGCCAAAGGTAGATGCTTAACCAACTGAGCCACCTAGGTGCCTCTTTAAACTTTTTTTTTTTTTAATTTGCATAATTCCTATTTTAAAAATAAGGAAACTTTCAGGATGGCTAAGAAACGTGCACAAGGTAATATACGTGTGTGGAGCTAGAGTTCACATTTCATAGATACCTGGCACCAAACTTCTCTGAATACTATTTTCAACAGAAAAATCTTGGGAACTCCCTTTTGTCTATAAAGAAAAAATGGCATTGTGGCGCCTGGGCAGTTCAGTCAGTTAAGCATTGGACTTTTGATCTAGGCTCAGCTCATGATCTCAAGGTCTTGAGATGGAGCCCACATTGCATAGGCTCTGTGCTCAGCAGGGAGTCTGCATGAGAGTCTTTCCCTCTGCCCCTCCTCCCACTCATGTGCATGCTCACGTGCTCTCTTTCTCATTCTTAAATAAATAAATCTTTGGGAAAAAAAAAAATGTTACACACATACACATTTTGAAAAGTCCCTGGTCTTAAAATTGTTAAATTCTTAACTCTAGTAAGGAAAATGTAATCAAGAGCAGAAGGTGTCATTTTTAATGTTCTACTTGGTTTCATCCTCAAAACAAAATGGTCTCTCTTGACATTAATCCGCTCTCTTCCTAGATAAGTGAGTTAAGGGAAAAAGAAAGAAACACATGACTTTAGTGGTCCTCTCTCAGTACTCTGCAATGTGACAGCACAAGAAACCCCATGACAAGTGTGGGATACTCACTGGCCACAGAGAAAGTGCCCTAGAACCTTCATACTACTTTGCCATGTCCAACTTTGACTACATCCTGGATAAGCTGAGTTTAAGAGAGAGCTCACTCTCTTCATTTGCTGTCCATCTGCCAGGCTAAGTGGTTAAGAGGCATTCCCCCACATCCTGTAGGATGCATTGTCAACACTCCTTATCCTGGACAAAATACAAAGGCTAATAAGTACCAGATTGTTATGACAGAAATATGGAACTACCAGCTGCTTTTCAGTTTATCTGCTTGAGCATTTCACTTTCAGAGAAGATAAAGGCCAAGTTAGGAAGTGATGACTGATTTTGAAAGATGAATATTCTTTGGGGGCGACCAGCTAGATGAACATGAGGATGAGTTGGACAAGCCTATGCAAATATTTTCTTTTTCACCCCAAAATTCAATTTCAATTCAAATTAGATTGTAAAGAAATGTGGGTCTAGCCACTGACTCTTAAGATACCACATAGAAATTTAATACCTATAAATATAGAGTTAAATAGAATTTTACTAAATTTTCTAAAACTACCTCTACTTAGGGACAGTGCTTAAGAATTAGAAATATTATTCAGAATTCTTACTGCTTAAATCTTTAGTCTTACATAAAATTTCTCTAAACATCATACATTGGGGAAAAACACCCTCTAATTGGAAATGTATAGCCATCAAACACAATCCATTAGAAGCCAAATAGTAACAGAGTGTAAAATCTTTCTCCTAACAATAGTTGAGTTTGATCTCCCTTACATAAGTATTGATTTTTTTAACAATTGTAATACCAGAGAGATAATACTTGAAGTGAAAAATGATTACCAGTGAAATTAACAGATTATTTAAGTGTATTTATAATATGCTGAATATATTTGTTTTATTTTCTTGTGTTTCTTATATCTTTCAAAAAACATTTTTGTAAGCAATATTATATGCCAAAGGATCTCATATTCCACCTCCCACCATGTCATATGATAACAATTTGACTAATAGTATTAATAAGCAACATCTGTTTCAATGACTATTATGCCTAAAGTAACCTTGTAATAAGAGGATCTCAGAATTCACCAGCTTTAAAGAGTGCTCTAATTTGGTTAAACTTCAAGAAGTCATTTACATATGTAACTAAAACAAGTAATAATGTACCTTATTACATTTTCAGTAAATTCCATTAACCATTTTTAAAAAAATACTAATTAGAAAATTGGCTTTTAATTATGACATCTTAATTCAAATCAATTTAAATTTTACCACTAGAAATAAATGACTCATTTGCTGCAATTTACAAATCACATTTTTCTCCTCATTCCAGGGCTCATTCTCTACACTTTTTTAAATAAAAAGATATCCACTATTCTTTGAAAGAAAAAAAAATGATAAGGATCAAAGGATTTGTGTGTATAAGAGAACACTGTCTGACAAAATTTGTGCTCTCATCAGCTGGTTCATATCCACATCAAGAGACAGTGATATTTGTTCCCAAATCTATTTATGTCAGTTATATTAGTTATAACAATTATGAAAATTAATAAACTATCACACATGAGGTATGACAGAGAAAGAGAGCTGTTTCTAAGGAAACTATATTGAATGCTTTAGAAAGATTAAATAAAGGCAAGATATTTTTTAAAAATGTTTGGTGTGGCAAGACCATTCTCAAAAAAAAAAAAAAAAAAATTTGGAGAAAAAAAAATCATTTTAAAAAAAGATCCTCTTCCAAACTATCTTGTTTTCAAAAATACATAAGTGATTATTCATCTTTTAAAAAATTGAAACTGGAGATCATGGATTTCAATTGCATAGTAGGGAAACCTAAGCCTCTATAAAAAAGTCTTGATATAATGGCCTTAACTATATAATCAAAAATTATAAATAAGTATTCTTTTTCTGTGTAAAATCAGAATAAGTGTGTAAGATATGTGTGTACTTCTTTTAATTCTCTGCCTCAATCTGATTTTTCTGTTAATTGATCAGGTATTCATCCTTATCACACATCGACTATAGCATGAACGTTAAAAAGTTTATGTTTTCTCCGTGAAGGAAAGGCCAACATTGCCTCTGAAGAACAGTGGGAAGAAGAGTTGGAGCTTTGGAGAAGGTAAGAAGGAGTTACATATTTAAACACATCAGACTGGGGCTCCTGGGTGGTACAGTCAGTTCAGGGTTTGACTCGGTTTCAGCTCAGGTCATGATCATAGAGTTGTGTTATCGAGCCCCACATAGAGCTCTGCACTCAGAGCGGAATCTGCTTGAGATTCTCTCTCTCTCCCTCTCCCTGCTCCTCCCACTTGTGCTCTCACCCTCTCTCCCTCTCTGGAATAAATAAATAAATCTTTAAAAAAAAAAATAAAATAAACACCTCAGATTGTAGGAACAAGGTCCCAGTTGAAGCTGGTGAACACTCATGTATTGTAACACCAGCCTGCTTGGAAGGTTTTCTCCAGCAACCCTCTGCTGTTTGGATATAGGCAATGGGAATTTGGGTGTCTGAGTTCATTCAAGGTTGGAGTTGTACTGGGTGGGTGGGACAAAATTAGAGGACAGGAACAGAGGTGACACTATTTGCAAGAGAGTGGTTATAGTAACAAATCATAAAATACATGCTGAGCAAGAGAGAAGGGGCCACTGGATAGAAAGTTGAGACATTGTAGGGGACTAGAATTTGCATTGAGGTTGAAAAGTTGCAAGGGTACTTAGGCATGGGAGCTGAAATAATAGGAAGCCGTGGCTGGGAGATGTTAATCTGAGATTTCCAAGGTGGTACAGTTTATAGTCATGATATAGTGCAAGACATGACTTTGGGAGTGTGTAGATGTAGTGGAGTTGTCCCAAGGTCATTGGAAATGACATAATCTAGGACCTGAGAAGCTAAAATGAACGAAGAGACCTTCATGCATGATGAAGTCATCAAAGATAATGGCAAAGGTTTGGGTGGAAAAAGAAGGCTGCCACCTATGGACTGAAGTGTTCCATGGAATGAATGGGATTTTGGTTTTTACAAAGCCGAGGAATTTTCAAGTGAATGACCATGAGCTTCAAAGAGGCTGCATTGTTTTTATTTTATTTTACCTTCCTTCCTTCCTCCCTCCTTCCCTCCCTCCCTCTTTCTTCTCTTCTCTTCTCTTCCCCTTCCTCCCTCCCTCCCCTTTCTTTCTCTCTCTCTCTCCCTCCCTTCCTTTCTTTCTTTCTTTCTTTCTTTCTTTCTTTCTTTCTTTCTTTCTCCCCAAAGGGAAAAGAGACCTAATTATCTGGGAATTACAATGTTTTGGGGGGAGGGGAGCAAGGGCAACATCTAATGCAACTGTGATATGAGAAAAGAAAATCAACCTTTTTTGTGAAGGCTTCAGGGGAAATGTTTCCAGAAAAAGCTGATTTGCAGGCAAAGAGTTATGACAAGGTTCCCAGAAGATGAAGAAGATACTGAAGCTGTTACAGTTGCTAGGATATTTACTGTTTGAAGAGTGACATCTAATTGTTCAAGACCAGACTGCTAGTAAGTGGCTCTTCCAGAATTCAAACCCAACTATATCTGACCCCCGAGCTGGACCACACTGCTTTTTGGAGAAAGTAAACTCACCCAAATTCATGAATTGGGTGTGGGATGCTGGCAAAATCATTTTAAAAATTCTTTCCTTCATCTCTTTAATTCTCGAAATTTTCTAGAACATTTGGAATGTGTCATTGACATATGTATGTAGCTGAAAACAGAAGAGTGAATAGTTATGCGGTCCCCCAAAATACAGACTTTAGAAGCTTCCCTTAGCCTCAGAAACGCGATGTGAACATAACAACTCAGGTGAGTCTTTGGAGCTGGCAGAGATACTAAATCAACTGAGACAACAGTTCTCTTAGAGCTTATGAAGCAATTTTTATAAATTGCTGCTGTACTCGATGCTTCCCACAAGAAACTATTCAGAATGAAAATGACAATGGGAAGATCAAATTCTCAAAGCTGATTCTTCCCACAGAAAGAGTGCAAAATATCTTGAAGGCATGTGCACTATCATTAATACATCTCATTTAGTATTTGTTTTCCTAAATTACTGCACATAATTAATAAAACATTTTGGGGGGAAGAAGAATATTCTGCCCCTAAATCCCTCTAAACAAGATAGTATCACTCAAGTTCTAATATTCTGACCGAATTATCTCTTCACTGTGAGCAATGATACAGCACAAGGTCAAAGGAAGTCAAACAGGGTTGTTGGCTACATGTATTTAATCCTCTTTCAGAGAGAGAGAGACAGAGAGAGAATGAATCTTGCATCCAGTGTATCCCCATCATTTCCAGATTGGAAAATCCGTGTAACATGAAATGATTAGACAATTTCCAGAGCAATAGGCCACTCCAGCTCTCCTTCCCCGCAAGCTACTTTGAAAACAAACGTAGTGAGGATTCTTGCTGCCAACCGACAACTTGTTTCCCTCTGATCCATAACCTGCTTTTCTCCAAAGACCCACATTGTCTTTTTTCTCCGAAGGTAAGGTCCAAGGAAAGTATTTTTCCCAGCTTTCCAGGTCCATTGGCCACCTACTGTCTAATCACACCTTTTTTTCTTGAAACTCCTCTGCTTCCTTGCCCCTAACTAGACAACGTTGGAAGCAAAGAAAGCTCTGTGACAGTGTGACCCTGGCTGCTCTTGATGGGTCCGGGGCTGGACACCTGACTCAAGTCGGACCAATCGCAGCCCTTCAGGGATTCACCGCACTTGGATGGGTAAAGCCTGGATGTTGTCAGTTTCAGTTTTTGGCCTCGTTCTCGCGAGATCAAAGGAGTGAAGAAAGGTGATCTGTGCGAAATAAGAGTCAAAAAAGTCTGCATGAGTGTGTTGTCGGAGGTGCTGCTGCTTGGAAAAGCGGAAATGAAGATGTAGAGTAAACCCTCATGTCTTCCTGTGCCCGTTGTTCACAGTATCCATTTAATTCATGTCCATGATCCCATGAGACACCCCAGTACCCTTGTATCTCTATAGGACACTACTTTCCCCATTTCGCTGAAGCTACTGCACCTTGGAATTTTGCTCTCCAAACTAAAGAAAATCCAAGAAACTGTTGCACTGTATAATGTGCTTGGGAATATATACCTTGTGATGTGGAAAGCATTGAAAGAATGTCCCCATTTTTTGTATGAATAGGCACTTTGAAATTAGCTGCCTCAACTTTGAATGATAACAATAATGAGAATGAATGTTTGTCATGAGGTTAGAAAGTTCTCAGCATTATGCTATCTGAATTACACTCATTACTCCATTCAGTCTTCAGAGTTCTTACAAGAAAACTGAAGCTCAGAGATGGCCGGAGATTCCTCTTCCCAGGTCCATCTTCAAGGAAGGACTTGCCCCAGCTGTTGGGAGTGCTGTCATTCCCTTCAGGGCTAGCCTCAAACTGTGGAGAGCTGCCTCCTTCAGATCACACCCCTGCAGTATGTATCCCACATCTAATGAGTGGGAGATACCAAAGTCCAACATCAATCTGCAAGAATATCTTAGCTCCAGAGTTCCCAGTAGGGTGGCAGAGGCTATGGAATAGATCTCAGGGTTCAAACTCTCTTCTGCCCAAACCTGCTTCCTTCCCATCCTTTACATAGCTGTTATTTCCAGGGGTGTTGCCTAATAAACACCTGAACACCAACATTTATGTCAGAGGCTGCTTCCTGGGAAACCCAAACTTTGACAATTGGGTGGTCCAAGTTTCTCCCGCCGGCAAGGGAAGCGCTAGGATTTAAGTTGGTCTTCCTGACCCCAGGCCCGTGCTTTTGTCCTCTGTGCTAGCCACAGTATTTGTCAGTGCAAACAATGATTGACAGGGCACTGTGTCCTAACTATTCAGTTCACAGTGTTTGTTTTGTCCATAGAAATCCAGTCTTTTCTTTTTCTATCCCTGAAAGGGACCTGTTTGAAATTTATGAAAAATGAAACTGTTCCTACCTTATTAGAAATATATAAGACCCAGCATTATAAAGTGAAAGGCATATTCAGTAGTAGTTCTCACTGACCACAAAAAGAAAAGAAATGAAGTTGTTCATTTTCATTATTGCTGCAAAATACATATATGTGTCATGTGACATGTTTTAATCTCAATCCCCAATACAATTTATACCATTTCCCTTAAATTATTGTCTTATTAATGCTGAAAGATTCTGACCCTGGTGAGGGAAAGGGGCACTTGAGTGGCTTAGTCAGTTAAGTGTCAGGCTCTTGGTTTTGACCCAGGTCATGATCTCAGGGTCCTGAGATCAAGCCAAGAGTCAGGCTCTGCACTCAGTTCAGAGCCTGCGTAAGATTCTCTCCTTCTCCCCCTGACCCTCCCCATCCCCAGCTTGCACATGCTTTCCTTCTCCCTCAAAACAAAACAAAAAAAAAAAAAGCTTGGGGGATAGGGGCCCTTGGGTGTCACAGTCATTAAGCATCTGCCTTCAGCTCAGGTCATTGTCCCTGGGTCCCAGGATTGAACCCTGCATCAGGTTCTCTGCTCAGCGGGGAATCTGTTTCTCTCTCTCTCTCTCTCTGCTACTACCCCTGCTTGTGCTCTCTCTCTCTGTCAAATAAATTTAAAAAAATCTTTAAAAAACAACAACAACAACAAAAACTGGTGCGTGAAAATGCAGGAAGGCAGATGAAAATGTCAGAATTTCCTACACATGACCTTGATTCTTCACCTACTGATGAGGAATTTGCATTCACCTTTTTAGAGTAACTAAACTCGCAAACCTTGTACCCACCCCTTCTTTAATCCTTAGGGGTTATTTAGGAATGGTTTTTATGTAAAAAGATTGCAGAAAGTCCTCACAAAAATAGGACCCTGTTGAAGAAAAAAATTAAATGAAACAATTTCAAAAGAACTCTTCTGGGTTTTTTCCAACAAAGTGATGGACATTAAGAAGTTAATGGGTTGGCCACCTTTAATGAATTCTGTTTTTTATTCCCCACTAGACCTGGAGGGAATGGAGAGCTGGAAGAAGAACAAAGGTGAGCCAACACCACTGTGAGGAGTAGAGCCCTCCCTCCACTGTGGGGGAGGCCAGCCAGGCAGACTTTTTATCCCAATTAAGAAAATGTTTTTCTTCCTTAATGTAGATTAGACCACACTGTCCTGAGAAGTACTGAACTACTGCTTGTCCTTAAGGGTGTGTGTGTGTGTGTGTGTGTGTCTGTGTGTTATTTGGTTGGATACTTAGCTCCTGGATGACGCTGACTGATAAAGAGGTACATCACCTTCAAAGGAGCCCGAGCTGCATGGCCAAACTTAAGTGCAGCTACATACTGCCTTGGACTTGTGTCACTCAAGCCTCCTCTGGGGCATCATGGTGAGTGAGCACTCTCCCCACCACACTGACCCCTGGATGGTAGCTGGTCAGAATAACTCAGACATCAGGAGATCCGTGCTGGGGTCATTACCTCCCTTGGCTTGCTGAGGGATGGGAGGAAAAGGGGAGATATAGAAGGAAGGATAAGGTTTCCCTGAATGTGAAGCACCCCATATCCTGACTGGGGGATTTAATGAAAATGGGATGGATGGAACAGCAAGGCCATTTAATGGCCTGTTGGACTTTCTTGTTGTGCTTCTTTAAATTATGAAAACATTGATATAAATATATAGTCTATAAAAATAATAAAATCTATCTAAGGCATAAACTCTCTAATTAGTCACCCCTCTCCAGTATAATTGGCTGTCATGGAGTCTTGCAGGAGGGGGACAACAATTTGGAGGGTCAAGGATACAAGAATAAAGACAGGGACAGCCTCACACCCATCCAGGTTCTGCTGACCCAGGAGACTTCTCAGTATCTTTTCAAGGTGGCTAATAAGGAGGAGCTCCAGGGGGTGGGTTCTCATGGGTAGGAAAGGAAAGGGTGAGAAAGGAAGTGGCCAAGAAACATCTCCACAGAAGGTATGACACATTCTTTCTTTCACAAATATAGTAAAAACACATGACCTTCAAGAGTTTGGCGGGGGTTGGGGGGGTCTGCGGCTTCTTGCAAATCCTTCTTTGGAGGGACTGGCTGTCTGGGACCGCACACAACATATCAAATATTGAACACCTGTTGGATTTTATTTACTGGCTGGGCCCATGGGTCTTGTGTCCCATTTGTGTCTATAAAATTTTAATTACTTGCTGACATTTGAAAATTGGGAAGTTTCAGTGAAATTCATTTTTCTACTTTAAATCTAACAATACCAATCCCGTGTTCTAGAACAGCACCCTGGCCAGGAGCTAGTAGCTGCTGCTGAAGTTAGAGGGGGAGCTCACACTCCACAGTTTCACCTGGTGGTCCTCCCCTCACTCAGAATGGGCCTGGACCCTGTGGTGTACGTGCCCCCCAGATCCAGAAGTGAAGTAAGGTTCGCTGTGCAAGCTGTTTCATTTTTACATTTTGTATGGTAAGTTGAGGGCAAGAACTTTGCAAAATAACTAATGGAAATAACATCTGGCTTACATAGATTTTAAATGCTCTAAAAAAAAGAAAAAACCCACACACACATTTTCCACAACTTTGAGTTGCAAAATTGGCAAAAGTGGTAAGAAGTTGGGAAAACAATTTTTTACAGACTGAGGCAGTGTCAGACTCCAGAGAATTTGAGGTGAATATTTTAGAGTGTCATCGCTCAAGTCACGAATGTCCTATTTACAATATAGGCGGGGGGAGAGAAAAAGCCACGATTCTCAGGTATTTATTTTCCTACGTACTGCTCTTCTAGTTGAGGCACAATACCAGCAAGTTATCTCACACAACCCAGAGCAGACCCATTTTATGTTACCAGACGTCTTCCTCAGTGTATTTGGACTATACCTAGTAATGAATCAAAACAAAATTGTATTGCTCATGTCCCCACTAACTGCAGAATCTATAACTAATACATACATGTTGGTGGTATATCTATAGAAAGATTTTAGAGAAGTATCTTCATAGAGTGTTTCCTGAGCAATTTCTTCAAAAGGGCATCTCTTCTGTCTGCAGAAGAGATGTCACATACTAATTGATTAAAGATTTTTTTTTTTTAATTTGACAAACAGAAATCACAAGTAGGCAGAGAGACAGGCAGAGAGAGAAAGAGAGAGGAGGAAGCAGGCTCCCCGCTGAGCAGAGAGCTCGATTCAGGGCTCAATCCCAGGACCCCGGGATCATGACCTGAGCCAAAGGCAGAATCTTCACCCACTGAGCCACCCGGGCGCCCCCACATATTATTTGGTTAATCTATGAAATGCATTGCATTTTAGTTGTGTTGGTCTTTGCAATGATATTATTTAGAACTGCTTCCCAACTCTTTTCCCAGTTTGGGTCCTCCTAGGAGTCAGTAACAGAGAAAGTAGGTAGGTAGAGAATAATTTGATTCACGGAATTCTGTATGATAAGACTGAGCATAGATACGCTAATGTCACTGAATTCTTTGTTTCAGCCAATCCTTAATGGAGAGGCAGCTATTATACCATCTCCCTGGCTGGAGTGTTCCATCCATTGATTTATATGTCTCTTCGTATGCTTCCTCATCAATTTCTGTAGTAGTCCCAGTTTCTCCCACGTGTCCCAATATCACATTTAAATGCTGGTCACATAAACATGTCCTCTGCCTTGAAGCTCTCTGTGGTTTCCTTTTTTCACATAAATTCGCTCAACCAGGCTGAGCCCAATGAGATCCAGGAGCTCTTCCACAGTGTTAGTTTGTTGCTGGCTCACGTCGTCCACCATGTTCACCTACTTTAATTCTCATCTGCTACTTGTTTTATGACTGGCTAGTTTATTTTCCTAATCTTTAGTTTTGCTTTAATGATGCTTTAACTAATCTATGCTTAGTTTGTTTAATGAGAATAAAAATAATAGCCCGGCAGGATTGTTGTGAAAGTTCATTTATTCATTCACTGAGTAGCCACTGAGCTCTTATTGAGCACCAGATACTCTTCTAGATGCTGGAAATACAGCCTTTGGAGGGTGGTTGGAGGGCAGGGGTGGGGAGAGGATTAAAGTTTCTGTGCTTATGTTGCTAATATTCTGGGGAAGACACCACAAGTAGTATAATTAATATAATATAATATAATATATCTATAATATGGTATGATATAATATAATATAATATAATATGATTAATATAGTATATTGGGTGCCTGGGTGGCTCAGTAACTTAACATCTGCCTTAGGCTCAGGCCATGATCCCAAGGTCCTGGGATGGAGTCCCATGTTGGGCTCCTTGCTCCACAGAGAGTCTGCTTCTCCCTCTGACCCTCTGTTCTCTCAATCTCTCTCTCTCTCAGACAAATAAAATCTTTTAAATAAAAGATTTATAATATATAATACTAGATATAATATAAAGTAGAGATAATTAATATGAAGGGGAAAAAAAAAAAACAGAAGATGAAGGATACAGAGTGCCGGGATGGGGGTGCTTGTTAGAGAAGATGATCGTAAGAGCTCTTGAGGAAAGAGTGACATTGTTTCAAGGATCAGAATAGATCAGCAAATGAGTGAACCACAAAGAGGAAGAGCAGGTAAAAGTGGATTTACAGAACAACTACCATATTACCTGATAAATGACAGAAGTTCAAGAAACAAAATAATGTCTTCGACTGCACCAGCAATTTTAAGTGAGCTTGAGGTTTGCCAGATTGGGTGTCCTGCTCCAAGGCTTTATTTTAGCAGGGACACCCTTCCTTCCCCTTCCTTCCTTCCTTCCTTCCTTCCTTCCTTCCTTCCTTCCTTCCCTCCGTCCTTCCTTCATCTTTTCATTCGATAATTATTTGTGTTGGGAATTGAAGAAGGCACTGGATAGATTGATAACCAATTGAAATTCAATGGAGTCTTTGAGAAGTATCTAAAAGTAAGACCAGGAGTCTCTGCCATGAAGGAAGGGCACTTCTATGAAGGGGTTAAGGCCAAATAAAACATTAAGGCTGTCTTACATTTTGCCCTGAGATGGCCATGAAGGTTCTGGAAAACCTTTAAGACTTCCTGATATACCAGGGCACTGGGAGGCTTAGTCAGTTAAGTGTCTGCCTTCATCTTGGTCATGATCCTAGGGTCCTGGAATCGAGACCCATGTTAAGATCCCTGCTCAAAAGGAAACTTCTCCCTCTCCTACCGCTCCCACTGCTTGTGTGCTTGCTCTCTCTCTCTCTCTCTGTCAAATAAATAAATAAATAAATCCTTAAAAAAAATGACTTCCTGACATACCGATAATAATTCTATTATTTTAAAGATTTACAATATGAAGTTATTTAAACATTAAACAGTTTATTACACACCAGTGTCTTGGTACTGGTAGAGTAGCTTTATATAGACTACCTCTCTTTTCAATGACCATTTTAAACCCTGGAGAAAATATAAAACTACAACAGCTTTGAGATAGCAGAAGACAACCAAATCTAGACAGAAGCTGGAGGAGACACCTCTCCATCTCCACCTCCCACCCCCACGCCAAGTCTACTCACATGGCACTCAAGCCCTAGAGCAGAAGGCAGCCATCATAGCAGACTGAAGAGTCAGGCTGGAATTCAAGGTTGTCAGAGCAGTGAAAATCCAAGCAGGAAATCCCAGAGAAAAGGACTCAGCAGAGAGGACAGCCCTAACATCTGCATTTGAATTGCTCTTGAATTCTTTGCTGTCTTTGAACTTCATATATGAGCAGAGAATTGGAGGAGCCCAGCTGTGAGCAGCACTGCCTGATGTCACAGAGATGGAGTTGAGAGTTCAAGCCTCACCACACTAGAAGAACTTAGTAACACTCCGACTTTTCACTGAAACCCCAAAAAGGCCACATGCTAGGAGGAAGGGCAGGTTTACTACTTTATAGCTACAATTCAAAATACATATTGGGAAATACTAGGGCTAATTCCAAGACTAAGGACCAAATCCTTACAACTCAGGGCAAAACTGGAATATATCCACCCTAACAAAGTGAAAAATGAGACTCCATATAGTCCAACTGATACGCTGGTATATTTTTAAACTCTTTTGAAATAAATTTAGACACACAGAGAAGTTGCAGATACAGCACAGATTTCCCTTAGACACTTTCCACCTTCTGCTAATGCTAATATCATATATACTCATAGTAAAATGATCAATCCAGAAAGTTAACATTGGTATTATACTATTAATAAACTTCAAATCAGACATTATTCAAATTTCATCAGTTTTTCCACTGATGTCCTTTTCAGTCCCAGGATCCAATCCAGGATCTCACAATACTTTAAATTGTCCTTTTATCATCTCCAATCCCCAGTCTTTCCTTCTCTTTTCTGACCTTGACACTTTTGACAAATGTTGGTCTATCATATTGGTCCTCAGTTTAGATTAATCCTATGTATTCCCATGATTAGATTAAGATTATGTATTTTATGCAAAAATGGCACAAAAGTGATGCTGTGCCATTTTTATTACATCATATGAGATATGTGATGTCTGTAGGTCTTATTTTGGGAGCTGTTAACCTTGATTATTGGGTTAAATTGTTGTCTGTTGGGTTTCTCCATTAAAAATAATTATTTTTCATTCTTTTTTTTTCTTTAACTGTTTATTTGAGAGGGATGGAGGGAGTGGGGGAGGGGTAGAGGGAGAGACAGAGAATTTCAAGCAGACTCTGTGCTGAGTGCAGAACCCAGTGTGGAGCTTGATCTCACGGCCCTGAGATCATGACCTGAGCTGAAATTAAGAGTCAGACGTTTAGCCAACTGAGCCACCCAGTCAACCCACACTATTTTTCTTTTTATAATTGATGAATATTTGTGATAAATATATTAAGACTATGCATGCTACTTGTCCTAAAATGCTAAAACTTGTTTTGATTTTTTTTTTTTTTTTTTGGCAGGGGTTAAATTTATTTGATAGAGAGAAAGAGTAGAAGCAAAGGGAGTGGCTGGCAGAGGGAGAGGGAGAAGCAGGCTCCCCAGTGAGCCAGACATGGGGCTTAATCCTTCTGGATCATGACCTGAGCCAAAGGAAAACACTTAATTGACTTTGCAACCCAGGTGCCCCTAAAGTGCTAATTTTTAAAAAATTTTATTTATTTATATGACAGAGAGATAGAGATCACAAGTCGGCAGAGCAGCAGACAGAGAGAGAGAGGAAAGCAGGCTCCCCACCGAGCAGAGAGCCTGATATGGGGCTTGATTCCAGGACCCTGAGATCATGACCTGAGCCGAACACAGAGGTTTAACCCACTGAGCCACCCAGGCACCCCTAAGATGCTAATTTTTGTATCAATGGGTGGATCCTGTCTGCAGCAATTATCATTGTGGTATCTGTCCAAAGTTAATTTCATATTTCCATCATACCTTCTACATATATTAATTAGAATTCTTCTGTAAGAAAAACTTTCTCTTTTCTTTCATGCCCCTATTTATTCAATTATTTATTTGTATCAGCATGGACTCATGGATGTCTGTTTTATTTTGTGAATTATAACCCAGTATGATCTTTACTTTGTTTAAATTGTTCCAGTTTTGCCCACTGGAAATTCCTTCATATTGGCTGCTGAGGTCTTTCAGCAAGCTTCCCTAACCCCCTTTTTTTATTGAGCATATTGTTACTTTCACTACTCCAAGAAACCATCGTTTCTTTTACTAAATAATTTATGCTAAAAATTTAATTGTTGAGAGAGTAGCCCACCATCAAGAGAAAAAAAATTAGTTAAAAGAAACAGTTTTACAGACAACCCAAATAGTCACATTACTTGGTGAAGATTTAAAAGTAATCAGGATAGGTTCAAGTCAAGATGGCGGAGAAATAGCAGGCTGAGACTACTTCAGTTAGCAGGAGATCAGCTAGATAACTTACCTAAAGACTGCAAACAACTACAAATCCAACGGCATATCGAAGAGAAGAAGAACAGCAATTCTAGAAACAGAAAATCAACCACTTTCTGAAAGGTAGGACTGGCAGAGAAGTGAATCCAAAGCGACAGGAAGATAGATCCTGGGGGGAGGGACCGGCTCCCAGCAAGTGGCAGAGCAACCAAGCACAAAATCAGGACTTTTAAAAGTCTGTTCCACTGAGGGACTTTGCTCCAGAGGCTAAACCGGGGTGAAGCCCACGTGGGGTCAGCGTGGCCCCAGGTCCCACAGGGTCACAGAAGGATCAGGGGTGTCTGAGTGTCACAGAGCTTATAGGTATTAGAAAGGGGAAGCCGACTACAGAAACAGAGCCAAGAGTGAGCTCACAGCTCGGGGTTACCTTGATCCAGTCACAGGCTTGGTGAGCTCGGAGCATGGCGGGAGGTCAGGCAGACGGGAGTTATTGGGCATTGTTCTCTGAGGGTGCACTGAGGAATGCGGCCCAGGCTCTCGGCTCCTCCGGGCCGGAGACCAGGAGGCTGCCATTTGTATTCCCATCCTCTGGAACTCTACGGAAAGTGCTCAGGGAACAAAAGCTCCTGAAAGCAAACCCGAGGGGATTACTCAGCCCAGTTCCTGGTAAGGGCGGTGCAAATCCAACTGCGGCAAAGACACCTGAGAATCACTACAACAGGCCCCTCCCCCAGAAGATCGACAAGAAATCCAGCCAAGACCAAGTTCACCTAACAAGGATTGCAGCAGAATTCCAGAGGAGGAGAAAGCAAAGCACGGAACTCATGGCTTTCTCCTTATGATTCTTTAGTCTTGCAGTTAATTTAATTTTTTTTTCTTTTTCAATTTTTTTCTCCTGATAAAATTTTTTTAACTTTTACCCTTTTCTTTTTTAACGTTTTTTAACTAGTTTATCTAATATATATTTTTTTTCTTTTTTATACTTTTTCTTTGTTTTCTTTTTTTAATTGTTTCTTTTCTTTTCTTTTCTTTTCTTTTCTTTTTTGAACCTCTTTTTATCCCCTTTCTCCCCCCACATGATTTGGGATGTCTTCTGATTTGGTTAAAGCATATTTTCCTGGGGTTGTTGCCACCCTTTTACTATTTTACTTGCTCCTTCATATACTCTTATCTGGACAAAATGAAAGGTGGAAAAATTCACCACAAAAAAAAGAACAAGAGGCAGTAGCAAAGGCTAGGAACCTAATCAATACAAACATTGGTAATATGTCAGATCTAGAGTTCAGAATAACAATTCTCAAGGTTCTAGCCGGGCTCAAAAAAGGCATGGAAGATATTAGAGAAACCCTCTCTGAAGATATAAAAGTCCTTTCTGGAAAAATAAAAGAACTAAAATCTAACCAAGTAGAAATCAAAAAAGCTATTAATGAGGTGCAATAAAAAATGGAGGCTTTCACTGCTAGGATAAATGAGGCAGAAGAAAGAATTAGCAATATAGAAGACCAAATGACAGAGAATAAAGAAGTTGAGCAAAAGAGGGACAAACAGCTACTGGAACACGAGGGGAGAATTTGAGAGATAAGTGACATCATAAGATGACACAACATTAGAATAATTGGGATTCCAGAAGAAGAAGAAAGAGAGAGAAGGTATACTGAAGAGAATTATTGGAGAGAATTTCCCCAATATGACAAAGGAAACAAGCATCAAAATCCAGGAGGTGCAGAGAATGCCCCTCAAAATCAGTAAGAATAGGTGCACACCCCGTCACCTAATAGTAAAATTTACAAGTTTTAGTGACAAAGAGAAAATCCTGAAAGTAGCCCGGGAAAAGAAGTCTGTAACATACAATGGTAAAAATATTATATTGGCAGCAGACTTATCCACAGAGACCTGGCAGGCCAGAAAGAACTGGCACGATATATTCAGAGCACTAAATGAGAAAAACTTGCAGCCAAGAATACTATATCCAGCTAAGCTATCATTGAAAATAGAAGGAGAGATAAAAAGCTTCCAGGACAAACAAAAACTGAAAGAATTTGCAAACACCAAACCAGCCCTACAGAAAATATTGAAATGGATCCTCTAAGCAAAGAGAGAGCCTAAAATTAGTAGATCAGAAAGGAACAGAGACAATATACAGTAATAGTCACCTTACAGGAAATACAATGGCACTAAATTCATATCTCTCAATAGTTACCCTGAATGTTAATGGGCTAAATGCCCTAATCAAAAGACACAGGGTATCAGAATGGATAAAACAACAAAACCCATCTATATGTTGCCTACAAGAAACTCATTTTAAACTTGAAGACACCTCCAGATTTAAAGTGAGGGGGTGAAAAAGAATTTACCATGCTAATGGACATCAGAAGAAAGCAGGAGTGGCAATCCTTATATCAGATCAATTAGATTTTAAGCCAAAGACTGTAATAACAGATGAGGAAGAACACTATATCATACTCAAAGGATCTTTCCAACAAGAAGATCTAACAATTTTAAAGATCTATGCCCCCAATGTGGGAGCAGCCAACTAGATAAACCAATTAATAACAAAATCAAAGAAACACATCAACAATAATACAACAATAGTAGGGGACTTTAACACTCCCCTCACTGAAATGGACAGATCATCCAAGCAAAAGATCAACAAGGAAATAAAGGCCTTAAATGACCAGATGGACATCACAGATATATTCAGAACATTTCATCCCAAACAACAGAATATACATTCTTCTCTAGTGCACATGGAACATTCTCCAGAATAGATCACATCCTCGGTCCTAAATCAGGTCTCAACCGGTATCAAAAGATTGGGATCATTCCCTGCATATTTTCAGACCACAATGCTCTGAAGCTAGAACTCAAGCACAAGAGAAAATTTGGAAAGAATCCAAATACATGGAGACTAAACAGCATCCTTCTAAAGAATGAATGGGTCAACCAGGAAATTAAAGAAGAATTGAAAAAATTTATGGAAACAAATGATAATGAAAATACAACGGTTCAAAACCTGTGGGACACAACAAAGGCAGTCCTGGGAGGAAAATATATAGCGGTACAAGCCTTTCTCAAGAAACAAGAAAGGTCTCAAGTACACAACCTAACCCTACACCTAAAGGAACTGGAGAAAGAACAAGAAAGAAACCCTAAACCCAGCAGGAGAAGAGAAATCATAAAGATCAGAGCAGAAATCAATGAAATAGAAACCAAAAAAACAATAGAACAAATCAACAAAACTAGGAGCTGGTTCTTTGAAAGAATTAATAAGATTGATAAACCCCTGGCCAGACTTATCAAGAAGAAAAGAGAAAGGACCCAAATAAATAAAATCATGAATGAAAGAGGAGAGATCACAACTAACACCAAAGAAATACAATTATAAGAACATACTCTGATCAACTCTACGCCAACAAATTTGACAATCTGGAAGAAATGGATGCATTCCTAGAAACATATAAACTACCACAACAGAACCAGGAAGAAATAGAAAGCCTGAACATACCCATAACCAGTAAGGAGATTGAAATAGTCATCAAAAATCTCCAAACAAACAGAAGACCAGGGCCAGACGGCTTCCCAGGGGAATTCTACCAAACATTTAAAGAAGAACTAATTCCTATTCTCCTGAAACTGTTACAAAAAATAGAAATGGAAGAAAAACTTCCAAACTCATTTTATGAGGCCAGCATCACCTTGATCCTCAAACCAGACAAGGATCCCATCAAAAAAGAGAGCTATAGACCAATATCCTTGATGAACACAGATGCAAAAATTCTCACCAAAATACTAGCCAATAGGATTCAACAGTACATTAAAGAGGGCACATACATCAATATTATCAAAGCCATCTATAAAAAACCCACCGCAAATATCATTCTCAATGGAGAAAAATTGAAAGATTTTCCGCTAAGGTCAGGAACATGGCAGGGATGTCCATTATCACCACTGCTATTCAACATAGTACTAGAAGTCCTAGCCTCGGCAATCAGACAACAAAAGGAAATTAAAGGCATCCAAATCGGCAAGGAAGAAGTCAAATTATCACTCTTCGCAGATGATATGATACTATATGTGGAAAACCCAAAAGACTCCACTCCAAAACTGCTAGAACTTATACAGGAATTCAGTAAAGTGTCAGGATATAAAATCAATGCACAGAAATCAGTTGCATTTCTCTACACCAACAGCAAGACAGAAGAAAGAGATATTAAGGAGTCAATCCCATTACAATTGCACCCAAAACCATAAGATACCTAGGAATAAACCTAACCAAAGAGGCTAAGAATCTATACTCAGAAAACTATAAAGTACTCATGAAAGAAATTGAGGAAGACACAAAGAAATGGAAAAATGATCCATGCTCCTGGATTGGAAGAATAAATATTGTAAAAATGTCTATGCTACCTAAAGCAATCTACACACTTAATGCAATTCCTATCAAAATACCATCCATGTTTTTCAAAGAAATGGAACAAATAATCCTGAAATTTATATGGAACCAGAAAAGACCTCGAATAGCCAAAGGGATATTGAAAAAGAAAGCCAACGTTGGTGGCATCACAATTCTGGACTTCAAGCTCTATTACAAAGCTGTCATCATCAAGACAGCATGGTACTGGCACAAAAACAGACACATAGATCAATGGAACAGAATTGAAAGCCCAGAAATAGACCCACAACTCTATGGTCAACTAATCTTTGACAAAACAGGAAAGAATGTCCAATGGAAAAAAAAGACAGCCTCTTCAATAAATGGTGTTGGGAAAATTGGACAGCCACATGCAGAAAAATGAAATTGGACCATTTCCTTACACCACACACAAAAATAGACTCAAAATGGATGAAGGACCTCAATGTGAGAAAGGAATTCATCAAAATCCTTGAGGAGAACACAGGCAGCAACCTTTTTGACCTCAGCCGCAGCAACATCTTCCTAGGAACATCGCCAAAGGCAAGGGAAGCAAGGGCAAAAATGAACTATTGGGATTTTATCAAGATCAAAAGCTTTTGCACAGCAAAGGAAACAGTTAACAAAACCAAAAGTCATCTGACAGAATGGGAGAAGATATTTGCAAATGACATATCAGATAAAGGATTAGTGTCCAAAATCTATAAAGAACTTAGCAAACTCAACACCCAAAGAACAAATAATCCAATCAAGAATTGGGCAGAGGACATGAACAGACATTTCTGTAAAGAAGACATCCAGATGGGCAATAGACACATGAAAAAGTGCTCCATATCACTTGGCATCAGGGAAATACAAATCAAAACCACAATGAGATATCACCTCACACCAGTCAGAATGGCTAAAATTAACAAGTCAGGAAATGACAGGTGCTGGTGAGGATGCAAAGAAAGGGGAACCCTCCTCCACTGTTGGTGGGAATGCAAGTTGGTGCAACCACTCTGGAAAACAGCATGGAGGTTCCTCAAAATGTTGAAAATAGAATTACCCTATGACCCAGCAATTGCACTATTGGGTATTTACCCTAAAGATACAAACGTAGTGATCTGAAGGGCCACGTGCACCTGAACGTTTATAGCAGCAATGTCCACAATAGCCAAACTATGGAAAGAACCTAGATGTCCATCAACAGATGAATGGATCAAGAAGATGTGGTATATATACACAATGGAATACTATGCAGCCATCAAAAGAAATGAAATCTTGCCATTTGTGACAACATGGATAGAACTAGAGGGTATCATGCTTAGCGAAATAAGTTAAGCGGAAAAAGACAACTATCATATGATCTCCCTGATATGAGGAATATGAGGAAGTGGAGATGCACCATGAGGGGTTAAGTGGGTAGGAGAAGAATAAATGAAACAAGATGAGATTGGGAGGGAGACAAACCATAAGTGACTCTTAATCTCACAAAACAAACTGAGGGTTGCTGGGGGGAGGGGGTTGGGAGAAGGGGGCTGGGGTTATGGACATTGGGGAGGGTATGTGCTTTGGTGAGTGCTGTGAAGTGTGTAAACCGGGTGATTCACAGACCTGTACCCCTGGGGAAAAAATAGATTATATGTTTATAAAAAATAAAAACTTTAAAAAAAGTAATCAAGATACATGTGTAAAAGAATCTTTAGAAAAGGAGAGTTATAAAGGTAAAAAGATTAAAAAAAATTTCAGGAGACATACAGAAACAAAAAGTTGAGGGAATCCTAGAACTGATACCTAAAATCTAAAGTAGATGTGAACCATCAGCTTGATCATACAATAATACATTTTGACAAATCTTTGCCATACTTTCTTAGGTTTATTTAAAACTTTAATGATACATTTCAGTGTTCTTTTGTATTTTCCTCCAATGCCATTCCCTTCCTTCCTCAGTTATTCCTTTACATTCTATTTTTACATTGTTATATACATAAACAGTAGGTAGTATTTTTACATATTTTTGAGAAATATGTTCTAAAATTTGTTTTTTCACTCAATATCACTTTTTAGTTTTATAGTGATATTAATTCATTAACTCTGGTATACCAATTCACTTCTTGAATACATCACAATCATCATCTAATCTCTTTTGAAATACACAGATGGTTTCCAGTTGTTGGGAATTCAAAATAGTCTTGTCATAAATATTTTTGTGTATATTTCCTTGAGCACATGTGAGAGATTTTTCCTATTATATATTTTTATGAGCTGAATTTCCGGTCTTAGTGTTTGTGCATATTAACCTAATTCTCTAGCGTCAAATTTTGCTCTATTGTGGTTGCACCTATTTACATGACCAAAAGCAGTGTGTGATTTAAGTGTTCTTTTTTCTACATATTTGCCAAAGCTTGGCATTATTAGCCTTTTAAATAGTTGCCAGTCTGATGGGTGTAAATGTAACTGTATCTTACTGTTTTAATTTACATTTACTACATGGGTGGTGAGATTGTCATATATTTACAATATATTCAAGTT
Source organism: Mustela nigripes (assembly GCF_022355385.1). Taxonomy (NCBI): domain Eukaryota; kingdom Metazoa; phylum Chordata; class Mammalia; order Carnivora; family Mustelidae; genus Mustela; species Mustela nigripes. Next base: position 124,391,105 of record NC_081559.1, on the reverse strand, counting down.
TCCCATCTGTAAATGACCTATTCATTTCCTTTGTTCATTTTCTATTGGGTGGTTTTTCTATGCATGTTTGACATGGAAAGTTCTTTATAAATCCTGAATAATAATCTCTGCCAGTTAATACCTTTTAAACCTATCCTTCAAGTCTATGGTTTACTTTGAACTTGTTTATGGTATAATTTTTGAACAGAAGCTTTGATATGTTTCTTCTAGAATATTTTGGGCTTTAATACATCATAAATTTGTTTTTGTATCTGGAGCATTACAGGGATCTTTTTCCTATATGCATAAGCAATGATTCCAGAACTATTTCTCAAATATCTGTTCCTTTCCCCAGTGATTCACAATGTCTCCTCTGTTTTCATGTATAAATGAATCTCGGCTCTTGCTGCTCTGCATGTCTCTTTGTCTATCCCATATCATCCTGATTCCTATAGTTTTGCAATTTGTCCTGTCTGGATAACTTGGAGAATTCTCTCAAGCGGTCCTTTAAAGTATCTGAACTATTCTTGGTTCTTCACTCTTCCATGTGAATTTTAGGATCAACTTGTCAATTTACACACACACACACACACACACACAATTCTATTGGGGTTCCTGGAATGAATTCACATTGAATTTGTGGATTAATTTGGGGGAAACCAACATCTTTGTGACATAGTCTTTTTAACCACAAACATCTTATACCTCACTTTATTCAGATTTCTCTTTACATCCCTCAATAATGTTTTAAAGTTTTCTCCATATAGTTTTCCAGTCCCTTTATTTGGATTCATCCCCAGATACCATATCTTTTTGTTGCTAATTGGTAATATAATTTGCTCTTATTATGTTTTCTAATTAGCTATTACTGGTATAATGCTATTGCTTTTCACTGTGGCTATGGAAATCTCTGAGTTCTCAGAGTTAGTTTTGACAGTGAAATGAAATATAATAAATGTTTGGGATGGTAAACCATTATCCAGTCAGATTCAGATGTACTGGCCACAGGATACAGATTCTTTTTCTTTTTTAAAAAAATATTATTTATTTATTTGACAGAGAGAGAGTGAAGCAGGGTGTAGCAGCAGGCAGACGGAGAAGCAGGCTGCCCACTGAGCAGGGAGCCCAATACTGGACTCGATCCCAAGACTCTGGGATCATGGTTGGAGTTGAAGGCAGATGCTCAACCGACTGAGCCACCCAAGTGCCCTAATGATACAGACTCTTAAGCACTCCTTCTCCAAGCCTGGCTGGCCCACAGTTTGGAGAGCTCTGGTTCACATCCTGCCACTCTAGAATGATCATAACAAAAGCAATGATTGTACCAGAAACTCAAGTTAGATCTGAGTGATCAGTTTGAGTGCCCAGTCCCCATTCCCTGAGACTTACATTTACTTGGAATATAATCCAAGCTGCACATATCATCTGGCCTTTGTTGTGGGTCACTTCTTGGCCTTTGGGATCACAGTGAATGCAAACTCAGCTACGGTGCTACTCCTGGAGGGTCTCAACCCAGTCTAGGGTGACCGGGTAGCAGGATGGTTTCTATGAAGAGGCTTCGCGGGGACCGATGAACCAGTCAGGAAATAAGCTTACTGGTTCTTTCTTATAGTTGGTATTTTCATATGAAGGAAATGAAGAGGAACTTTACATACATTGAGTCACTTAATTTTCATTATATTTCGATGAGGTATCATTGCCCTATTTTATAGACCACAAAGCAAAATTTAGGGAATTAAATAAACTGCCAAACACACACACACACACACACACACACACACACAATGATAGGACCTTTGCTCTGCTAAATTCCAGTATCTGTGCCTTTCTCACTACCCCATTATTGGGGATATTTCTTTTACTAACGTTTTTTTCATTAATTTTTACCAGTATTATATTTGTTTGTACCAATATTGTATTCCTTGTACACAAAAGTGTATTTTATTGATGAAGACATTTTAGAGGCTCAATTAATCAGTTCCTCAGTTGGTCAGTGACAAAGATGGGTTGTGCAGAGACACGTGGACAGTGAGCCTGAGGCGCCCACTGACGATGGTGGTGAAGGCAGGTGTGGCAGCTGAGCACCAGCCGTCACCACATACCTCTGTACCTGCAGCAATGGGCACAGATATCTAAAGGCTAATTAGGGGCACATAATGGAAAGATTCTTGGCTCCTTGAAGAGATCTCCTGTTAAATAAGGGATCTGGAAGATCTAATCACAAAGATCAGAAATATCAATGACTAATCCAGAAAGCATTGTCAAGGTGCTAAGTATCTTTTCTGAACAAGACAAAAGGAAACAGAGCTTATATTTCAGCACTGAAAAATACTGTAAAGAAGAGATAAGAAGATTATAAGTAAAGAGGGTATTTTTAAAGTAATATGTCACAAAATCACAACTACAACAACAGAAAATAGAGGTTATAGCATCTACATGGGTTAATTCAATCACTTTTGCTCCTCAATTAACCCTTCTTTCCCCTCCAAAAGCTGCTTTTTCACCTCCATTAACTGTAAAATACAAAAGATGGAAAGAGAATACCCCAAAAATTTGGAGAAATATTCCTTTGTAAGGCCTGGCCAAAACATGACTTGTTGAATCTGGAGACTCATAGTAGAGCAACAATGCTGAATCTCATTTCTGGTTATTTTAAAATATTGAACATATCTGTTACAAGAACAGGAACAAAGAGAAAAAACTAGAAGCTTTCTCTGGGACATCCCATTACACTGGCAGTTTGGTGAACCTTTAAAACCAAATAAAAGAAAACACATACGAGAATAATGGACCTTTACTTGTGCTCCAAATCCTCTTCAGTTTGTAAAATGAGGCATGCTGTTTTCCTCAGCATTTGCAGGGAACCTGCAGAGGGCTGTACATACAATGGAAGTCCAAGTATCCATTTATGATTCCTCTCCTATCTGAGCAAAGAATTCAGAGACCAGCAATTCTACAGTAATTAGTTTAAAAAAAAAAAAAGGAAAAACGCAAAAACCACAAACATCTTGACAGTGGAATTCACTTTTGCAACTCAAGGAGGAGCTGACCGCACTATATGGGTGTTTCCTTGCCTTGATGGTACAGCTCACATTCCCAAAAGACCTTGGTCACACATGGGAGTCACAAAAAGAATGTCATTGGCTGCTGTGTTAAAATCTGGATCCATGGAAGAAAAAAGAAATCCAACCCTGAGATTAGTTGTGCTTGGTTTAAATAATTGTATGCACCCAGCATTCAGGGTCCTAACACTTACACAGCTCTATGTGACGGACCCCATCCTCAACGGACAAGAAGCCTCTGCTTCATTGGAATGATGGAGCTCATATAAAACATAACTGAAATGATAACAATACAGTAAGGATTGCCACCATCTTTGGGTGTTTTCTGTTTCCCAGTTACCACTCTAAACTTAAAAATCCCTTCATCTCACTTAATCTTTACAAAAACGTGACAACATGAATGGCTACCACTTCACAGAGTCACTTACGTGCCAAGTACAATTCTTTATGAGCCCATTTAATTGCCACAGAGCCCTCCGTGGTGGCCGTGTATGTATTTCCATCTTAGAGCGCAAGTTATTGCCCGTGGTTGAATGATCAGTAAATGGAGAGTGGGCTTTGATCACTTGCTGGTTGGGAGCCACACTCTCCCAGCCTCGACCTCCAGCTCTATAAGGCAGATCGACAAACCTCCACCCTATAGAGGAAAGGACAGAAGCCTAGAGGGAATGACCTACTCAAGATCCCATAGCTGGAGCCTGGTGTGGATGGAGCGAGAGCCCGTGCTCTTCACGACCATCAGGGAAACATCCAGTGGACTCTCAGTGCAGCCCTGGAGGCCCGGCCAGAATCCGCAGCTTGTCATGCAAATAGAAAGATCTGTTCTCTAATAATGTGTGGCATATGGTTAAAGACCAGTGCAATCTGGCAGGATTAGAAGCCTGATGCGTAAGATATGACCGGAGTGTCTCCTATCTGTTTGGAGCAGATGGAATGGTGAGGGGGATGGTGGCTCCGAGGAGAGGTTAGCATTCACACGATGGGAGAGCACGGTGGGGGCTGATGGGAGGGGGCTCTGGCTGATGGTTTTTCCTCTTTCCTCTACTTTAACTCGGTATGGTCAAATGTGAGAGGCACATTGATTTGTTGAAGGATAATTCAGCTGCCATAACAAAATGGAGGAGAATATCACTGTGGCCATGTGTGAGCGGCTCAGGCCATGCCAGGTTTTTGAAACCAAAATCCAAGCTGCCCTAATGTATTGCCTTATTACAGTTCAAGTAATATAATTAAAGGCTGTGGTTGGCACACAGTTACTAATTACAGAGTAACCACCATGCTGCTTCTGGGTTTTAATATTTATTCATAATATTCCTCACTAGATCAGACTAACCATCTTGCGCAGTCGTAGGCTAATATTTTGGTTGTGTTTGTCCTATAAGTAGACCTATTACAGTCCAGCTGGCCAACTGATCTTTGAAGAAAGAACAAACTCAGGCTCAGTAATTTTTACACTTAATTAAATTTGAGCCATTTGACTTTAGGGTAAATACTGAATATCTAGACCTAGCAAGATTTTTAAAATCTGCCCAGCATTTTACATTCAATAAAAAATAGAAGGATCGATGAAGATTTACATATTCATGGAGTCCAAACCCCCAAGTGAATTAGGTGAATTTTTTCTAGAACCAGTTGGATAAGATAGAGACAAGATAGAAATGACAATTGCTTAGAGACTTATTTTAATGCCATTCTCCTTTTGTAAGTTGCTGCATTTCTGGAAAGCAAAGTTCTATTTTACTTACTAATCTTCATGCACCGAGCACAGTACCTAGAGCACAGTGAATGCTTCATAAATGTTTATTGAATGAATGAGGTGGGCATGAGACATGAACAGGAAATAGAAGTCACTAGTTAGCTAGAAGGGTTATTTGCACAGAAAACACTCAGACGACAAAAAGACTTTTTGAGATATATTCTGAAAAACACAGAATGGAGAGTATAAGTTTACATTAACTTTCATACACACACACACATTCATATGTAATAATATATAACAAATCACAAATAGTATTAAGTGAGGTTTCTGTGTTAACTAATTTGCAGTGTTTCCTCATCAAAGAGATGGGGAGAACTTTTCACCAACAGTGGGTGGCTCTTGTCTCTCTTCTGATTCTATCCAGACTGTCATCAGTCTGTTCTTGTTTAAAAGGACATTTCCTTTCACAATATACACAAATATTGAGTCATTATGTTGTACATCTGAAACTAATATGATGTTATATGTGAAGTATAACTCAAAAAATAAAATAAATTGGGAGTGTCAGAGTGATGCAGTCAGTTAAGCATCTGCCTTCAGCTCAGGTCATGATCATGGGGTCTTGGAATCAAGCCCCGCATTGGACTCTCTGCTCAGTAGGGGGTCTGCTTCTCCCTCTCCCTTTGCCCCTGCTCCTTCTGTCTCTCTCTTGATCTCTCCTAAATAAATAAATAAATAAATAAATATCTAATTTAAAAAAAGATGAAACAAGAGGATACTTCCATTTAGATATTTATATTAATTGCAGAGACATCTCAAGTTTTGCTAAAAAACTGACTCAGGTTTACCCTTGACTTCATTCCCTTCATTTTTATAGTCCTATTTAATTCAAGGCTTCATGGAGGCGTCACAACTCTTTCAAAGTATGTTCTGCAAAATTACTGCCACCTGCTTTCTTCCTTTCACTTGCTCTTGAAGACAACCTTCTCCATTTTGATGGTGAGGAGGGATTAAATAAACTCCTTGGATTATAGCAGGAACAAAAGAGCTCCCCAACAAAAATGTTTATTCCGCTGCATAGCATTGCGGTTATGAAACTTACTTTGCTTTTATTCAAACTTCCCACCCGGTATAGCAGTCCATGTTTGTGGTGGTATCTTTTTCCCATTCCCTGAGGATGGATTACATATACATCCAACCAGAACACTATCGCTAAAATATTAATCATTTGTATAGCCCTTGGCCATTAAAATTATTCTGGCTAATTGCTTAATTTATTTTTTATAAGGTCCAGCCTAGAAACGAAAGCCAGGGCTGTTTATGTGACCTGCCTTGGAATACATTATCTAGAAGTAGCAGGGCTTATTGTAGCCCAGGCCAAGATTGCTCTTCATCATGCTAATGCCACCGCAAAATATTTTCAAGGATTTCCACCGGTTTAACACCAACACCTACGAATGGCAGGAACTTAGAGTGATTTAATCAAAAACAGGTCATTGGGACTGGGAAGACCTTCATCAGCCAGCCTCACAGCAGTGGGAATGGCTGGGGGACTATGATCATGAGGAACTTTTTCACAACAGTGCAGAGAAGGGGCAGAGTATTATCATTCCAGAAGCCATGCACAGACTCATTCCTGTTGCCCTTCCCTTTGAAAATGTATTTTGCAAGAGAGTGATCCGCATATCATCACACCAAAATGATTCTGAAGACTGATGGTTTATTTGTGTATGCAGTCATTATTGGCTCATTTCCATTTCATTGCAATCAGCTCTCTATTATCTCAGAACTGCTCACTGAGTTTGTGGCTTCTCCGGCTCATTTGACCTGCCCCTTCCCTATTCTGTTACAAGTATCTTCCCATTTCAGCTCTGGGGACTTTGTTTGCCTACACACCAGTGCAGAGAGCAAAGAAGTACAGAAAAAAAGAGCTCAGTTTGCTACTTGTTCTCAACCTTCAAATACATTTCCTTTGTTTCATTCCTTGCTTATTTTGTTTTCAGTTTAAGTTTTGCAGGGTGAAGAGGGCAGGATGTGGAGGGTTTGAAAATACAGCTTAAATGGTTTTGCTGCGTTCTGATATTTTGAATTATTTATGTTCGGTATAATTAGAAGGAAAAATCCAATCTCTTTGGGGGTAACTGAATCACTTTTCTCTTTTCTGTTTTAGGATACTAGTTCTTTTAATGTAAATTAGAATATCGGAATATTGAACTTATTCACTGTCTAAAAATGCTAGTTTTCTTTGTTGAAATTGATTGTTACCTGCTGAAGACATGGATGAAGTGTACAGATTGCCCTTAGCTATTTCCCAGTTTATCACAAAACTAAGAGTTAAATAAAAACTCAAGAACGACCTGGCCAGGCACAAGGCTCCATCAGAACTCTGGGCTCATGGGCTGGTTTTCAATCTTACTGTTAGTAGGGAATGGAGAGCTCTGAGCAATGGGGTGAAGTCACTTTGCTATAAAGCCTGAAGCGGCTGAAGACAGAAGATGTTGGTGCCGGTGGTGTCTATCCTGGAAAACCAGTGGTGGCTTACCTCTGCAGCTGTCTCTGAAGAAGACCCCACTTTGAACACTATACAGAGAAGCACCTTTTATGAATCTAACACATTAGAAAAATCAGTTATAGGGTCTTAAGGTTTTACATACTAGAATTACTGGAAGAAGAATTTTTATAAACTTGAAAAATTACATACCTCATGGAAAAGATACTGCATACAGTGTCTTAGCTATGTATTTTAGAAGTTTGGTTTGGGGATGGTGCCTGGGTGGCTCAGTCGGTTATGTGTCTGCCTTCAGCTCAGGTCATGATCCCCAGGTCCTGGGATTGAGTCCCCCATCAGGCTCCCTGCTCAGTGGAGAGTCTGCTTCTCCTTCTCCTCCTCCCCCTGCTTGTGCGCTTGCACTCTCTCTCTCTCTCTCTCTCTCTGTCAAATAAATACATAAAATCTTTGAAAAAAGAAAAATAAGCTTGGTTTTGATGCTTGGAGAAATTGTTGTGTGCCTTTAATACAAAGACAGTGCACACTGGGAGCTTTACATGAATAGCAGATTGTTGTGACAATCAGAAATACTGCATTCAAGTTCATGTGGTCATTTAATCAAGCCAACAACAAAAGTATGTTTTTAAGTCAAATTTATAGTGTTGTGAGCATTACACCCCATAAACCTTTATCATTTTATAGATGAGTTACCATTGCAACCCAGTTCTCTGCTAGGTAAAACTTAACTAAGCACATTAAATTAAATTTTAAAACATTATAAAGAGTTAATTGGCTTCAATATAAAATATCCCCTTTGGTGTCACTGAACCATCTTATTTTTTTATTTGAAAAATAAACTGGAACAAGCACTGTATGTACTTGAGTACTACAGAAAGAATGTGCTAGTATATAATAGCTTTTTATATTCTATTTTCTAAGCCAAGTATTAAGATCCCATATGATGGAATTGTTTCCAGCAGGATGAAAAAATAAAAAATATTTATAAAACAGTAGTATTAGCAATGCTATAAACAAAAATTCATTTAATGTGAGAAGTATAAATTTGTAAACCTTTTTTGGCTCACCAAGCAGATGAAGAACCTTAAAAATGTTCCTGGCTTTTGATCCTTTGTTCTACTTCTAGAAATATTTTAGCAAACCGAAGATGCATCAAAGGCCAAAGGACTCAGAGAGCACTACTTATAAAAGCTAAAAACAACATTAAAACAGTCTCAATATCAAAAAGAGAAAAGTCTGTGGTGATTGAAGGAATTATAGAGTTGAATATTAAGCAATAACATTAATGTGATGTTTTTGAAGAGGAACCTATTGGTTCCTGGTGCTTGTGATGTAGGAACCCACTCAGAAGACAGAATTGAATGAATAAAGAAGAAAAAAATATGTGAAAAGTATGATGAAGATAATTTGTAATCTATATTAAATATATGCATATATGTAATAGCTAGAAAAAGTACTAAAAGAAAATACACCCACATATGGAAAAGTAGTTACAAATTATTTTTATTTTCTGGTTTGTACTGTTCCTGCATTTTAAAAAATGATTAAACCTCAAAACAAACTGAGGGTTGCTGGGGGAGTGGAGGTAGGGATAGGGTGGCTGGGTTATAGACATTGGAGAGGGTATGGGCTATAGTGAGTGCTATGAAATGTGTAAACCTGTCGATTCTCAGACCTGTACCCCTGGGACAAATAATACCTCTATGTTAATAAGAATAAGAAAGTTAAAAATTTTAAAAAATTAAAAAAAATAAAAATGATTAAACCTGAATGTCTTTATGATAGTTACTGTTATGTATCAACTTAACTCCAGTAAGTGATGCCCAGAAAGCTACTAAAACATTATTTCTCAGGGTGCCTGGGTGGCTCAGTGGGTTAAGCCTCTGCCTTCAGCTCAGGTCATGGTCCCAGGGTCCTGGGATCGAGCCCCACATCAGGCTCTCTGCTCAGCAGGGAGCCTGCTTCTCCCTCTCTCTGCCTGCCTCTCTGCCTACTTGTGAACTCTGTCAAATAAATAAATAAAATCTTTAAAAAAAATAGAAAGAAAACATTATTTCTTATTGTATCTATGTGAGTGTTTCTTGACAGGACTAGCAACTGAATTAATAGACTGAGTAAAATTCACCTTTGCTAATGTGATGGACACCATCAAATCTGTTGAGAGCCTGAATAGAACAAAAAAAGTGGAGGAAGAGCGAATTTGAGCTGGGACATCCATCTTCTTTTGCCCTCAGACACAGGTGCTCCTGGTGTTCCCAAGGGAGGACTGGATGGATCCTGGCCAAAAAAAAACAAGCAGCACTCAGAGACCTTGGAGGATTGGAGGTTTATTTTATGCCAGTGGGCTCAGAGGAGAGTAATCTCTCAAGGTCTGAGCCCCCAGCACAATCAAAGGGGGTAGTTTCTACACTTCTACTTCTGTATTTGTGCATCTTTTGCAGCCATGGGCAGCGGGGCTAAGGGAAAAAACCTGGAATGGCTCTGGGGCCAGGACTGGGATTCTGCTGTTGGATAGGTGGGCCACTTCAGAACAAAGGCTTCCGGTATTCCTGGTCCATGGGGCTTCAGACTTGGACCAGGAGCTATATCAGCCCCCATCCCTACACATACGCAGCAAATCTCAGGCCTTTAGATTAGGACTGAATTATACAGCCACCTTTCTTGATTCTCTAGCTTGCAGATGGCCGATCGTGGAAATTCTCCCTCCATAATCATTTCCTATAATAAATCAATTCCTATAAAAAAATCTCTAGATAGAGAAATAAAAAGATAGAAATATAGAGATCATATACGTATATATATATAGATGGAGAGAGTGAGAGAGTATAAAGAGACTATATATATAAATTATAGTCCATGTGATATAAAATACTATATAATTTATATATATTTTATCTATCTATGTATCTTATTGGTTTTGTTTCTCTGGAGAACTCTAAAGAACTCTAGTATTATCTTTATAGTGAGACTCTATCATACGTAAATAAAAATATGTATCTTAGGGAACACTTCATAACTCATCCTATGAGGGTATTATTACCAAAACCAAAGCCATCAGAAGAAAAATATAGACCAATATCCTTTATGAATATAGATGTAAAAATTCTCAACAAAATGCTAGCAGATGAAACCCACAGCATACAAAAAGACTGTACACTGTAACCAAGTAAAATTTATCCCCAAAAAATAAGATTGATTCAATCTATGAAAATCAATCAATGTAATATACCACATTAATAAAATAAAAGAAAAAAACACTTAATCATTTTAGCGGATGCAGAAGTATTTGACAAAATCCAAAACATTTTCACAAAAAAAAAAGAAACAATCAGAAAACTAGAAATAGAAGGAGATTTCCTCAACATAATAAAAAGCATACATGAAAACCCACAACTAGCATCATATTTAATAGTGAAAGAAAGTTGCCTTCCCCCTAAGCCCAGGAATAAGACAAGAATGTCCACTCTTGCCAGTTCTACTCAACATTGTAGTGGAGGTTTCAGACACAGTAATTGGGCAAGAAAAATAAATAAAAGACATCAAGACTGGTGCATCTGGGTGGCTCAGTCTGTTAAGTGTCTGTCTTCAGCTCAGGTCATGATCCTCAGGCTCCCTGTACAGCAGGAAAGTCTGCTTCTCCCTTTTCCTCTGCTTATGTGCTCTCTTTCTCTCTCAAATAAATAAAATCTTAAAAAAAAAAAAAAGACATCAAGATTTCAAAGGAAGAAGTAAATTGTCTCTATTTGTAGATGACATCATATCCTTAAGAATCCACATATAGACTTACACACACACACATAAACACACAATTACAGATATTAGCAAGTTCAGCAAGGTTACAAAGTATGTCAATATACAAAAATCAGTTGGACATGGACATCTGGAAATGAAATCCCATTTACAATAACATCAAAAGAATAAAACATGTAAGAATAAATGTAATCAAAGAACTGCAAGACATTGAAAACTACAGAGCATTGATGAAAGAAATGAAAGACCTAAGCGAATGGAAAGACATCCCCTGTTCATGGACTGGAAGACTTGATATTGCTAAGATGGTGATACTCCCAAAAAGGAGCTAGAGTTTCATGGCAATCTCTAAAAAAATTTCAACAGCCTTTTTTTATAGAAATAGAAAAGCTGATCCTGAAATTCATATGGAATTTCAAGAGGCCCAGAATACTAAAAACAATCTTGAAAAAGAAAAAGAAAAATTGGAAGACTCAGACTCCCTAATTTCAAAACTAACTACAAAGCTACACTTGTCAATAAAGTATAATACTGGCATAAGGATAAATATGCAGATCAAGGGAATGAAATTAAGAGTCCAGAAATAAACCCATACATTTATATCAATTAATTTTCAACAAGGATATCAAGCCCATTCAATGGGAAAATAAATCTTTTCAGTAAGTGGTGCCAGGATGACTAGATATCCACATGCAAAAAAATGAATTTTGATCCTACCATATAATGAAATTAAGTCAAAATGCATCAAAGATCTAAATATTCTAAGTATTAGAGCTTAAATTATAAAAATCATTAGAAAGAAAAAATAGAAGTGAATCTTCCTGACCTTCATGGTTAAGCAACAGTTTCTTAAATATGACACATAAAGCATAAGCAACTAAAAAATAGATGAATAAGACTTCAGCAAAATTTAAACATTTTGCATATCAAAGGACACGGTCAAGAAAGTAAAGAGACAGTCCACAAAATTAAAGAAAATACTTACAATCATATATCTGATAAGGATCAAGACTACACAAAGATACACAATGATAGAAAGACAAATAACCAAAATCTCAACTAATCACAAATAAGATGTACAAAAGGTCAACAATCACATGAAAATATGCTCAACATCATTAGTCACTAGGGAAATGTAAACTAAAAGCACAATAAGATACCACTTCATATCCATTAGAATAGATACAATAAAAAAATCTGGAAGTCAGAATACAGCAATTATTATGAAAATATGAAGATATTGAACCCTCACCCTCATATATGGCTGATAGAAATGCAAAAATGGTGCAGAAACGGGAAACACCTTGACAGTTCCTCAAAATATTAATATATTAATATCAATATAGAGAGCTTTCATACTGTCCAGCAATTCTACTCTTGGCATATACCCTAGAGAATTAAAAATATATGTTCATTTAAAAAGCTTGTATATGAGGAGCACCTGGGTGGCTCATGGGTTAAAACCTCTGCCTTTGGCTCAGGTCGTGATCCCATGGTCCAGGGATCGAGCCCCACATTGGGCTCTCTGCTTAGCAGGGAGCCTGCTTCCTCCTCTCTCTCTCCCTGCCTGCCTCTCTGCCTGCTTGTGATCTCTGTCTGTCAAATAAATAAATAAAATCTTAAAAAAAAAAAAAAAGAAGAAGCTTGTATATGAATGTTCCTAGCAGCTTTATTTATTATAGCCAAAAATAGAAGCAACCTAAATGTCCAATGACTAGTCGATGGATGGATAAATGTGGCATATCCACCTGATGGAATATTATTCAGTCATAAAAAGTGATGAAATATTGATACATACTACAACATGAATGAACCTTAAAAACTTTGTGCTAAGAGAAAAAAGTTCAGTCACAAAAAGGCAACTTGTGAGATGATTCCACAAAATGTTCAGAATAGGCAAATCCATAGAAACAGGAAGTAGATCATTGGTCCCCAGTACTGCAGTGAGAGGGGAGAGGAGAATGGTTGCTAATGGGTATATGGTTTTGAGGGTGGTAAAAAAATGTTCTGGAATTGGATAGTGGTGATGGTCATACCCATTTGTGAAGACATAAAAGCCCAGTAAATTTTACGCATTAAAATGGTGGATTTTAGGGATCCTGGGTGGCTCTATCAGTTGAACGTCCAACTCTTGATTTTGGCTGAGGTCATGATCTCAGGGTCATGATCTCAAGCCCCAGGTAGGGCTCCATGGTGGTCAGGGAGTCAGCTGCAGACTCTCTGTCTCCTTCTCCCTTTACCTTCCCCTCACCTCATGCTCTCTCTCTCTAAAAAACAAAAATGTGAGTTTTATGATATGTGAACTATATTTCAATTTTTAAGAGTATTTAATTTTTTTTTAATGTATTAGTCTGAGAGAGGAGAGTATAACAGGGGGGAGCAGCAGGCAGAGGGAGAAGCAGGCTCCTTGCTGAGCGAGGAGCCCGGCTCAGGACTCAATCTAGGACCCTGGGATTACCACCTGTGCCAAAGGCAGACGTTTAACCCAGGCATCCCCCCCCCCTTTTTTTTTTAAGATTTTATTTATTTGTTTGAAAGAGAGAGAAAAAAGGCAGGAGCAAGTGTGGGGTGGGACAGAGGAAGAGAGAGAAGCAGACTCCCTGCTGTGGGGTTTGATCCCAAGACCCTGAAATTATGACCTGAGCTGAAGGCAGACACTTAACCAACTGAGCCACCCAGGGACCCCTTTAAAAGTATTTTAAAAACAGGTCTCTCAAGTTCAGAGGGTTCCGCTACTGAATGGCAACAACAGAAACAGTCAAGCCCAACTCCTGTACATTGCTCTCCCCTCTGGAGGGGCCAGAAATCTCAGGAGGCTAGATGAGGGAGCAGTGATAGGATCACAATATGGGGGAAGAGAAAAGACACGGATCAATCACCCCTTCTTTAAATGCACGTTTCTAGATTGCAACAGAACCAAACTAGAGAGAGGAAACAGACTCCATTTGAAAACAAGATTACAATTTGATTCCTACATGGGCTGCATGTCGAATTACCTAATTAAAACTATCTTTCATGACTTGAAATGGGATTTTTATTATTCAAAGGGTACTGGGCTTCCCCTGTAGGGACAGAGAAAGAGCCACACAGAGTATCTGAAAGTATGGCAGGAGGCAGAGCTGAAGCTATGTTCTAATTCCACTGGATTCCTTGTATGAGTTACAACAGGATAATGGAAGCGGCTGAGGCTGGGGGGGAGATAGAGAATCCTCCGTGTAAAGCTAGAAAACAATGTAATAGTATTTAATAACACAGACTCACATACCCCATGATCCAGCAGCTTCGCTTCTGTGAATGTCTCACAGGAACGGCCTTTTTTCCATGAGGCCATCTGTGCCACAACCAAAGATCCCCTGAGAAGCTTCCAGCAATTCATTTCTACATTCAGCAAGCAACGTGACATGTTGTTTTTTCTACATATCATCATGTTAACTGCTAATGGAAAGTTGAGAACAGGATTGGACAACAAACATTGAAACCTTTCTCCCTGGTGTGTCCATTAAGGTCATCAGGGATGAACCTGGATTGAGATGCAGAATCCTCCTCAACACGTGGCTCTTCCAGGCAGCCATTAACAAATGAACAGCCTTGTGGTGCAAGAGGACAATTTTTTTTTCCAGTTTCTGGCTTATAACTTTGTTAAGAAGACAGAACATACCTACATTAAAATTATATGTACAACCTGGTAAAACAGGGTAGCATTGCTTCTGGGAAGAAGGGCAAGTTTAGCCAAGGCCATACCAGGAGAGGAAATTGTATAGGAAAGGATACCTTGGCTTTTGGTGGATTTGGAGGCAAAGGCATAGAGAGCAGAAAGAGTTTAGAGCATAGGGGTACCTGGTGGCTCAATCGGTTAAGCGTCTGCCTTCCGCTCAGGTCACGATCCCAGGGTCCTGTGACTGAGTCCTGCCAAACAGCATTGGTCTCCCTGCTCAGTGGGGAGCCTGCTTCTCCCTCTGCCTGCCACTTCCCCTGCTTGTGCTCTCTCTCCTTCTCAGACAAATAAATAAATAAAATTTTTTAAAAAGAGTTTAGACCATAAATGAATGGAATTGCAATGAAGCTGCATATGAAGATCAGGAAGTAGATTGTCTATTAGAAGTAGGAAGGAATTGGGAAGCCTGGGTGGCTCAGTCAGTTAGGTGGCTGCCTTCAGCTCAGGTCATGATCCCAGAGTCCTGGGATCCAGTCTGACATCAGGCTCTTTGCTCAGTGAGGATCCTGCTTCTGTCTCTTCTCCTGCCCCTGCTCATGTGCACAAGCTCCCTCTCTCCCCCACTCTCTCTCTCTCTCTGTCAAATAAATAAATAAAATCTTTTTTGAAGTAGGAAGGAATTGAGGTTCTTTGTCCCCTCACTTTAGATAGTGACATGTGGTAAACATAATACCTGCTCCCTGATTTCCCTTTAAAGGAAGGATTTGCTGTGGATCCTGCACTCCACAGCAAATCCTTCCTTTAAAGGATTTAAACTGGTCTATACCTGGGGTCAAGTCGAGGCAGACGCTAACAGTCTGGCCATTCGGCCCAACAGAGAGCACTAGCTGGGCCACACTCTTGGAAGAGCTCCCCACTGGGCTAACTGAAATTTTCTTGGTCCTGCATCTACTGTTTGTCATCTCCCTCTGCCCAGCCCTGCTTCCTCTCTTTTCCTCCTAGAACATCTAGGAATGTGCCCCACATTCAGTCTCAAATGCCTTCATCAGAAGGGCCTGACCTGCAGCAGTCCAGTAAGAGCCACTGTCCCACGCAAACCTTCGGTGCCAGATGCCAAGCATACTAAGAAAGCAAGAAGGGAACCTCTATTGCATATTTGAACTCACAAGTAAATAATGTCTTCCTTTCATTTTAATAACTGATATGTTCTAATAATGTAAAGGGAGTATTTATACCACTACTTTATTTTATTTTATTTATTTATTTATTTATTTATTTTGAGAGGTTTTGTTGTTGTTGTTGTTGAGATTTTTACTTATTTACTTGAGAAAGAATGAGAGAGAGAGAGACAGAGATAGTGAGAGAGAGCACAAGCAGGAAAGAGAGGGAGAAGCAGCCTCCCCACTGAACAAGGAGTCTGACGCAGGGCTCCATCCCAGGACCCTGAGATCATGACCTGAGCCAAAGGGAGACGTTTAACCAACTGAGACACGCAGGTGCACCATGTTATGAGATGTTTTTATATATATTTTAGGTCAAATGCTTGGGTATTTTTAACTCAGAAAAAATTAAATTACAAAGCAGGCATACTGCATTTTCATAGGCTATTTTAACTAGAATAATATGGCATCAAAGTTCATCTATCAAATCACTGTCCTTAAAGATTGGGAAAGAAAAGGTGGGAGAGAGCTAACCTTGAAATCCTATCGCGTAGCAGCACTGTTCTTACATTATTCATAGACTGTTTAAAATACAGTTGGGCTGAGGCCGCTTCTACTGAGAAACACCAGTGACTCTCTGGAATCAGATGTTCGAATGCAGTCAACGTAGGGATTGTACCCAGTACACAGCTTCCGCCCCACTCCCTGGCTGTCAGTTGATTGCCCCGACCACGGTGAGCTTTTATAGCTGGAATCCCAGGAAGCGTTCCAGCCTGTAGTCATCACTCTCAGCCACAAGGGGTCAGCATTCACACCTACTGTAATAAAGATCTCATGGGAAAAAACAAACCACCTTCTTCAAGGTTGATTGTAATGAGCTAGCTTAGTGCTTATGTATTTGCCAAATAAAGATCCGCGGAACTGCAGTGTAAAATATTCAGTTCCCACATTCCCTACAAATTGTTTTGCAGTTATTGAAAAATCATGGATTCTGAGAATATGAGAACTACAGGCAGCATAGAGATACCAAGATCCCCAGGTATCTTTGCCCCCATACTCTGTGCTGAGCAAACACGAACCAATAGAGTATCAGAAACCATCTCCACAACCATCTGAGCCTGGTGTGCACCCCTGACTCGCCCTGAACCCCGCAATATTTCAGATCGGGTAATTGAGATGAAATAACTCCTTCAACACATGTTTATTAAACACAAAAGACCCGGCAGCAGGTCAGGGATGAACCAGACTATATACTCAGGGCGGTCTGATGCCAAAGCCTGCTTTTGTCTTCCACAATACCTTCAACTTCTTCTTTTACAGGTGAGGAAACAGTATCTAAGAAACTAAACACATTGTTTAAGGGAACAGAGCTCCTTGTTCAGTAGGTTTCTTTACTCCTCCCGCTAACACCAGGTAGAGATAACAATTACCTTTAGTGATAGCTCTGCCGAGTTAACTATTAAAAAAAAAAAAAAAAAAGAATGAGTCAGTGAAAAAGAGAAAGAGAGAGAAAGTCAGGTATTGTGAAATATCTAATTTTCATGAAATCAATAAGAAAGCCAAAATTCCTGAATAAATTATTTTAATTTAAGCTCATTAAAATTTTTGTCTAACTACAATTTCTTCTCAAAAATGTAATAGTATTATTCCATCTTCTGACTTTATTACTTCTCCTCCATTCTAATCTATCCTTTAACATTTCTGATGTATATGATTTTTCTCATCCTAACTTCCATGTCTTTGACATCTTATAATTTTTATAAGTCACCCCTTTATTGAATGCTGTGCAATTTCTTCATCTCTGTCTTTAAGGTAGTTAATTATTAAATCTGTTTCTAATTTTCAATTTAATGGACCTGTTTGCTTTTTAATTTTAAAGATTATATTTTTAATTTCTGTAAATTCATATGTCATTTCTATTTATTTTCAAACTATTTGACCTTTGATCTATTTTCAAGATGACAATTCCTTCATTTATGTCTTTGATCATTTTAAATATATTTATATTATGCTCCTCAGATTGACATCATAAGTTTTTAACTTCTTCACATTCTAATAATGTTTCATTTGTGGTAGGTTGTTGCCTCATTTCTTAGGGATTTTATAACCTGAGATATGAAACTTAGTAAGATGATGTTTTTCAGTGAGAATCCACTGGGGTTATGCAGTCACTCTAGTATTAATTTACAAGACTTAACAGAACAAAGTACAATAAACTGAGGGGCTTAAACAACAGAAATTTATTTACTCACAGTTCTGGAGGCTGGAAGTCCAAGATCAAGGTGAATGCGGGGCTGGTTTCTTCCAAAGCCTCTCCTTGGCTAGAAGTTGCCTGACTTCTCCATGTGTCTTCATAGAGTTTTGGTTCCATGCATGTTCCCTCTTCTAATAAAGACTCCAATCATATAGGATTAAAGCCTATCCTGATGGCCTCATTTTACCTTAATGACCTTTGAAAGATCCTATCTTCAAATACAGTCACATTCCAAAGTACTAGAGGTTGGGATCTAGCACATGGAGCCCATGGCCCCAAAAGTAGTTTTGTTTACAAGTTTGGGCATATCACCAGCCTAGGACAAGCCTTTATGTTAACTTATTGGCTTGAGTGTTCCTGGATCAATCTTTTAAAGAAGAGGGCCTGGGATGCTTGGGTGGCTCAGTGGGTTAAGCCTCTGCCTTTGGCTTAGGTCCTAATTTCAGGGTCCTGGCATCAAGCCCCACATTGGGCTCTCTGCTCAGCAGGAAGCGTGCTTCCCCCTCTTTCTCTGCCTACTTGTGATCTCTCTCTCCCTGTTAAATAAATAAATAAATAAAATCTTTAAAAATTAAAAAAAAAATTTTTTTTAAGTGAAGAAGAGGGCCTCCATCTCTTCACCTCCTCTGATCACATATCTACAGCCAAGGAAAGAGTGTGACACACTGTTTCATCTCCCTTTGTCACTGGGTGGATATTTTGTTACTACCCGTGAAGGTGCATCTATCTGGGAACTCTTATTTCCTATGAATAATTTTCCCTCAAAATCCTACCAACTTTTTACAGTCAGTTATTCCTTTACTAACTTTCATATTACATTTCACATCTTAATGCCTAAACAACTTTTTGAGCTAAGCCATCTTCCACTGAAGAATACTATGGGGGCAAAGCAGGACTTGAGGATATCAAAAGAGCCTGTTTTAATCAAATGGGAAAAAATGGTCCTGTGTTAAGTCTCAATTATAGGAGTAACTGTGGCAAACTCTGATTAGAAGTTTAAAAAGACCAAAGAAGTATTTAATTAATGATACCTGCAGCTAATTTAGATCTTTCATAAATCTTAATTCTGAATTTAGGCACTCTAACCTCATCCTTTATAACCAAATATTTTTCCTAATTTTTTTTTAAAGATTTTATTTATTGGTATGCCTGAGTGGCTCAGTTGGTTAAGCGTCTGACCTTGGCTCAGGTCATGATCCCATTTGGGCTCCTTGCTCAGCAGGGAGCCTGCTTCTCCCTCTGCCTGCCACTTCCCCTTCTTGTGCTCTCTCGCACTCAGATAAACAAACAAGACTTAAAGATTTTATTTACTTATTTGATAGAGAGAGATAGAGAGAGCAAGTAAACATGAGCTGGGGGAGAAGCAGAAGGAGAGGGAGAAGTAGACTCCCCACTGAGCAGGGATGCCCCTCACCAGCCAGCGCTTCATCCCAGGGCCCTGGGATCATGACCTGAACCAAACGCAGATTCTTAACTGACTGAGACACTCAAGTACTCTTTCCTAATTATTTTTAATAATCAAAAAAAAAAAAATTAGGCCTGTGTCCTTTCAAGATACTGAGGTTCAGATACTGACTATCTACTGACTCTTGTATGTATCTGACATACCTCAAGGAATAATCAATAACGATATACTATAGGGCACATATGAAACAAAATTTCTATCTAGAACTGATCCACTTTTAACAAAAAACGGAGAGAGCTATATTAGAAAAACTTGGGTCAAGGAAGGTAGACACATATTTAGCCCCAGCTCTCACAGATACTAACTGATGGCCTTGGATGAGTCATTTATGCTCTCTGAGATGCAATTTCTTCATCTTACATAAAACCAGTCTTGGAGCTATTGACAAGCTTAAAATGGAATCATTCATAGCTAATGCTTAAGAGTATACTTGGCATACTGATTTTTCCACCTTTAGCTCATGTCCTCAAACTTTGCTCCAAGTAAATATTTTACTTTTGATGGCTGCATAAGAAATTAATCAGTCTGGTGTTCCCAGCGCCAAGAGCCAACAATCAACTGCCACTGTGAATACCATTGCCTTTCTAGATTGAATGTAGTTTCTCAACAATCAGCATGAGTCTGGTCTGAAAATTTGGGCCAGGTGTGGGTCTAAAGATGGCCTTCTTCTGAAGATGTTACACTGGACTTGAGGCCACAAACTGTAGTAGGCAGAAGGACAAGATGTGTACTCCTTGCTGTACATGTCCTTTAGAATCCCCTTCCCTTGAGTGTGTGCAGAACCTGTGACTATCCAGGGACATCAGTATCATGATTTAGTTACTAATTGATTGACACAGTTCATCACAAGTGGTATCATCCTGGGTGCACTTGACGTAATCAGCAGAGCCTCTAAAAGAAGGTGAAATCTCAGAGAGATAGTCTCCTGCTCACCTCAAGGAAGGTAGTGAACAGCCATGCTATGAACTCCTGTGGGGGGTGCTGCCTCTGCATTGGGCACCAGTGGTACGACCCCAAGGAATTCTGCCAACACCTGCATGACCATTCAAGGGCACCATGAGTTCCAGATATGAATTGTCATGCGGCCACTACCTTAACTGAAGCCTGGGGAGCCCCTGAATAGAGGACCCAGTCAAGCCAGGCCTAGACTTCTGATCCAAAGGAACTAGGAGGTAATAAACTGGTGTTATAAGCCACCAATTCATGGAAATTATTTAGAATAGAAAAGTATTATAGTGCTTTTTGATCTGTGGGGGTCAACTCTCTTTCCTTAAAAATAACAAAGACTCACAACTTTTGCTCTGCATTGGTTTCTTTCTTCTTCTTCTTCTTTTTTTTTTTTTTTTTTTTTTTAAGATTTTTACTTATTTATTTGTCAGAGAGAGAGAGCACACAGATGCTGGGGGAGAAGATGCCAGCAGAGGATGAAGCAGGCTCCCCACTGAGCAAATAGCCAAATGCAGGACTCCATTCCAGGACCCTGAGTTCATGACCTGAGCTGAAGACAGTCACTTAACCAAATGAGTCAACCAGTTGCCACTCTGTATTGGTTTCTAGTATCTGTTTACCCAGTAGCACCACAGAACCTCTAGGCAGCCCAGGAATGAGAGAGCATAATCTCTTCAATCACTTTAATATTGTCAAAAGTTATTATTTGGGTACCACAAAGGTCAATTTGATGCTATGGTTAAATATGCATAGATAGCGGATTTTTTGTTTTTTTGGGGTTTTTTTTAGGATTTATTTATTTATTTGACAGAGAGACAGAGCAAGAGAGGGAACACACGCAGGGGAAGTGGGAGAGGGAAAAGCAGGCTCTCCGCCAAAGAGGAAGCCTGCTGTGGGGTTCCATCCCAGAACCCTGGGATCATGACTTGAGCTGAAGGCAGATGCTTAACTGACTGGGCCACCCAGGCGCCCCACATAGATAGTCTTATATAGAAAAGGAAACTAATATTTTATGAACAGACATTAAGTCCTTTACTTTATGTGTGCAGATTAATCCTCACAGAGCCTCTAAGATGGCTTTTACTGTTCCCATTGCTCAGATGAGGTCATTAAAGCTCAGAAAGTCTAAATGACTTAGCCAGTCATACAACTAGTAGGTAATAAGGCCAGTACTCAATTACTGAAATGCCTCCAATGGAATATTTTATGTTATTTTGTTTATTTTATTCATGGTATGCTACAAGAATGTGGCTGCCAAATGAACATGAACGTCCATAGAAGACTCTCCATTTGAGTTCAAAAAACTTCTCAGAGCTCCAGAAAAGGCATTGTGTAATGAGTTAGAGGAGCTTTCAGTGCTTTCCTCCGACCTTCCTGGCTATGGTGTGGACTATATTACATTAGGACTTTGCAGGATGGCATGTCGGCTTAGAGATATTTTTTTGTTCGCATAATAATTATGAACATCTTTCTTTCCTGGCAGGTTTTCCAGAAGCCAAAACAGGTGGATTGTTTTTCAAGAGAATGTTCAAGGCATGTAATAACATGTTGATTCCTATGGTGAACTTTGTTTGCCTTTTCATTCCCCTAAATGTCACATAAAAATATGGATTTCACACAGGAACACTTTCAGTGCAATGCAACAATACAAATCCAATCCTAAAACTGCCTTTGAGCATCACACAATAACATCGCACTAACTAGCAGCCTCTGGCCTTATGCAATGGGCAGTGTGCATAGAAATATATTAAACTCATCCATCAAAGGACAACAAAGAAAGATACACTTTAAGGAATGTGTTCATGCCCAACATTGCTGAAACACTTTTGCTCCCTGTTGTACCCGAGTTTTCGGGTCTGAGAGACCACCAAGGAGCCAACACGGATGTAATCACACGGGGGTTTATTTAACAAGCTTAAGCTTGGGCCCAGGTATACATGACACAGTGGACTAGGGACTTGGGCCCCGAATCAGATTACAGTCAGAGTTTTTAAAGGCAGAGTAGGGGTGGACTCGGAGGTGGGTGAGGGCAAAGGGGGTTATGGATGATGTAATTTTCTAAGGAATTTTGGAAGCAAGGTCTCCAGGACCTTGAGGGGCTAGCTATTGTTGGGAGAAAGGTTATTTATTACCAATAATAAAAATCTTCTCGTGAGACCCTTTAGATGTATATCAGTGGGCCATATGCTTGGGAATGCTTCTCGACACTATCTTGGAGGTTTAGAGATAAAGGAATTGTTAAAGTAAGCTTACAGGATCCTGGTCGGACCTGTTGGGGTAGGGGGTTGGTCAGGCTAGGATTGTCCTTAGCAAAACCTCAAGGTGAGGGCAGTTGAGTCCCCAGGGGAGAGCCACTCTGTCTGTTTCAAGGGCTTGTCAGTAGGTAAGGAATTTTAATGATTTTCTTCTGCCTCTGTTTTCCACATCACACCCTCCTTCTCATTTAGTTGATCCTGGATACTTGTAAGAAGCATAAGAACATGTCCCATTGTTAACTTCAGGATTTCAAATAGCAGGGTATCATTAAAATAATTTCAATGATAAACTAGTAGATTGATTAGAAAAGTTATACTTTTAAATGTAGTATCATACTGTAATTGTCAAATTTGTTCATAATTATTTTTGAAACAGCAAACATCATCCATTCTCTCCTATGCATTCCTCACAGCCCAATGTGGTGTCCATTTACCTTAATCAAAGAGAAACTACAAGATCTTTTGGTTAAAAGAAATGAAAGTCAAGTAATTTCGCAACTTGGGGTTTCTTTTAGTTGTCTTGTGTTTTTTTGTATCTATTTTTCCCTGAAATAAAATTTAATTGAAAATTTTTACTTCGATTTTGTCTTTTTATTCCTTTAGTTCTAGAAATAGCATTGAATCATCCAGAAGTCTTCTGGAGTCTTGTTCTACCTCCTCATCCAAATCTCCAACACACCAAACAGCACTTGACTCCACCAGAGAAGAACACAGATGGTCTGGTGATAGAGTAGTGGAAAACCTTAGTTTCTAAACTCTGGACAAAATTATCATATGTAAAACAATTTTTACTTTATCTAGGTATTTGTTCTCAGTAAATAGAAAAAGAAATCCTTAGTGAGAAAAAACACCTTTTGCTATTGGTGTAGGGTTTTTTTGAAGTAGTGTTGTTGAGGTTTGGGACCTATAGCCAAGAAAGAATTCTCCAGAGGGCTTCAGTGCAAAGAGGTGCTTTTATTAAAGCAGGGGGACCGAACCCATGGGTGGGAAGACCTTCAGGCCAGGGCTCCTGAAGAACAACTATTGCTTAGTTGGGGATTGGAGGAAGTAAAGGGAAGGGAGGTTCTGAGGATTTTCGTATGCTAATGAAGACTCACAGAACATAGGAGGCCTTGCTATTGTCAAACTAAAGGTGCTTTTCCCTCTAGCAAGGCATTAACATTAAGACAGTTGGGAACCTGGGAGGAATCTTCTGCAGATCCCAAGTAATTGTCACCGGGCTCCAGGTTGTAAAGATGTTTAATCTACACTTTCTTTTGTCTTTGTTTGCCACTTCACTTTGAAGAGGAGCAATTCTGAATGTGAATGAGTTTCCCAGTATTTTTTGAGAGCATTACTTCCCCAGTAGGAGAGGTTAAAAAAAAAAAAAAAAAAAAAAAAAGCAAACACTGGAAACCTGCGTGGGGAAAAGAAGAAAGGAAAAGGGTGAGGTATAACACAAAGACCTAGATTTGCAAGGAAGAGTGCTGTGTTGGAACTGGAAAGAAGGGTGCCATGAAGATCAAAATACAGTGATGGGTAGTGGGAGAAAATGTATGACTAACAGTTAAGGGCAAAGGCTCACATTAGGTCAAGATGATGTGGGAAACAAAGGCAGAAGAAAAATTATTAAATTTCCTTACCACCTACAGCCCATTGACAAGTCCTTGAAAGAGGTAGAGTGACACTCTTCTAGGGATTCAACGGCCTCAATGTTAATACCCTCCTAAGAGCAAAAGGCAATCCTAGTCTGACCACCTCTCCTCCCCAAGATTTTGTAATCCTACTTTAACATATAAAAGTTCCTTTGGAAATTTCCTTTATCTCTAAATCCCCAATATACATGTTGGCAATCAACCTCCAAACATATGGCTTACCCATACACATCTAAAGGATATCATGACTAAGGGTTTTTGTTTTTGTTTCTGTTTTTAAAGATTTTATGTTGGGTCCCCCAATAATGGGTCCATGGTCAAAGGAGTGAGACTGATACAAAGCGAAGGTCAAGCAAAGCTTTATTTCATGCCAAGCATCAAGAATCAGACTGACTGTCAAACAGACTGGCCAGGGCCACCCCTTACAAGAGAGAACAACCCCTCCCTGCTTTCCACACTAACTTTTATAGAGCAAAGGCCATGTGGTTGGGCCTGGCCACACACAGGTGGCTAATTGCATTATAATTCACCCCACAGTAGCTATGGAAACTAGCCTATCACCTTGGTAGCTAGGAGACAGTATGTGCCCCCACAGATTGAATGTCTCCACCTGACCTGATCCACCCTTGTATTTGGGCTGTTACCTGGGACTAGTGTCCCAGACTTGCTTTTAAGTAAGTTCCCCTGGAGGGGAAGGGGTGTCAGGGTCAATTTAAGTTTTACTGCATAAACAACAAAATGGCTGTTCAGCTGAGGTGGGGCTGCTCTTGCTAAATAGGCCCTTACATTTATTTATTTGAGAAATAGAGAAAGGCAAAGATAGTGCGAGAGAATAAGTACGAGTGGGGAGATGAGGGTAAAGCAGGCTACCAGCTGGCTTCCAGCTGAGCAAGGAGCCCATGGGGGCCATAATCCCAGGACTGTGGGATCATGACCTGGGTGGAAGGCAGACGATTAACTGACTGAGCCACCCAGGCGCCCCATGACTAGGGTTTTATTAGACAGTAATAATTGACCTTTTCTCAATGCCGCAGAAAACCTGAAGCGACTGAGCAAACTCAAGGGGCACAGGAGAAAACAGGGGAAATTTAGCTTTATTATCACCAGCGGGCTCAGCGGGATCCCTTCACAAAGGCTGAGCACCTGATAGGTTTAGGAGTGAGTATTTAGGGTTACAGGTAATGGGGGATGGTAACCGGGCATTTTCATGAGCTCTCAAGGCCAAGTGGCCCCTTCAAATGGAAGTATAATCTATGCAGAGGTGTTTCAGGAGAGTGCTAAGTCATGGCATGGGGGTGGGGTGGGGAGGGAACTTGTTTCTTTTTCTTTTCTTATTCAAACAGGACGGACTGCTGGTCTTTTTCTTCTGTCTCAGCAGAGCATTGACTTGTTATCTTATCTTAACCAAATAGGATGGCTATTTGGTCTTTCCTTGGCCTTAGCAGGAGCAAAGGAGAGCCTGGGAAGGAAAGGGACTGGAGCCTGGGAGTCTATATCCACCTCACCAATAATGGCTAGCCCCCTCAAGGTCCTGGAAACTTTGCTTCCAAATTCCTTAGAGACTTATGCTATCCCTAACCCCCTCCCAACTTGAAAGTATATAATGGGCCACTACTCATTGTTGGGCTGGCAGGAAGGGCTACTAAAGATGGCAAAAGTTCCCGCCACAAGACCTGAGCTCGGACAGGAGAACAAAGGCCCAACCAGGAATCTGAGACCCCCCGCCCCGGGCTCCCGTGGACCAATGGGATCCTGATGAGCAGGTGGGATATCCAAATAAAGGGAACTTCCAAAAGACCCCTGAGCTTCCTCCGAGACCCCTTAAAAGCCCCCTCCTCCCTGCCTTGGGCGCGACTTCCGCCACTCTCCTGAGGGTGCCCACCTCCTCCCGGCGCAACTTTCCTGGCTCCCCTTCTCCTGAGCCCTGAAACTTCACCGGAGAGCGTTTTTAATAAATCTTGCCTTGCACCCACTTTGCCTGGTGTTGTGTTTATCTCGCCGGAAAAAACCTTACACTCATGACCCCAGTACAGCTCTTACTGCCCATGGGTCCTGTCCCCATGTTTTAATCAACTTTTTGCATCAATAATGTCTCAAGAATTCTTTCTTGGCCATCAAACCCTAATGTCCTTTCCTACATCAAAGAGGCTTACATTTTATCTGATGAGTAATAGTAATATTCAAAATTAAGTATATTGATAAGAAGGAGGAGTCATTTGGAGAGGTTCCTATGATGGCCTGATGGTCCAGGAGAGGGAGAGTTAGTTATGACACTGCTCTGTGTTCTGCAGAATCTAGATTGAAACCTGTCCTTCTTATTTTTCTTTATGATCTCAGCACAGGCCCTAGACTAACATGGAAATAGTATAAAAGTTTGTTGGGTGTGAAAATGGAAATGAAGAGGCATGAACTTGAATGATAGCCATTGAAAGGAACACCTCTATAAGGGGAGTGCCAGTCCCGTGCAGCCATTTAGGGCTGTGGACAGACAGAGGACCTGCTGCCTTCAACCTGTGGCTACCAAGATCACAAGAAGCCTTCATCCAGCAGAATAAGGATGATCAAGAAGAAATAGAAAATCTGAGTAGACCTAAAATGAGTAAAGAGATTTAATCAGTGAACAAAAACCTCCCAACAAAGAAAAGTTCAGTACTAGATTACTCCACTGGTGAATTCTACCACGTACTTAAAGGACTAACAGTAATCCTTCCGAAGTTATTTTAAAAACAGAAATAGAAGCACGTCCCAATTCATTCTATGAAGCTAATACTATCCTGATACTGATGCCAGACAAAGATACTATAAGAAAAGTATAGACCCTTATCCCTTGTTATGCAAAAATCCCCAACACAACACCAGCAGCCTGGAATTTCTCACTAGAGTAATTATGGCAGGTTCCTAAAACAAACATAGAGTTATTATATGACTCAGCAGTGTACTCTGAGATATAACAAAAAGAACTGTAAACAGCGTCTCATGCTTACATTCCAATATTCACAGCAGCATTATTCACAATAGAAAAAGATTGAAATAACACAGGTTTCTATCAATAGATAAATATATAAACAAAATGTCATATATATATGTGTGTATATATATATATATATATATATATATAAAATAAAATACTAGCCATAAGAAAGAATGAAGTTCTAATACATGCAACAACATGAATGAACCTTGAAAACATTATGCTAAATGAAATAAGCCAGACACAAAAGGGTAAATATTGTATGATTCCCCTTATATAAACTATCTAGAACAGGCAAATTCATGAAAAAGAAAGTAGATCAGAGGTTACCAAGGTCTAGAGGAAGAAAAGAATGAAGAATTAATGAGTACACAATTTTGGGGTGGGGAGGATGATGAAAGTGTTCTATAAATAGATTGTGGTAATAGTTACATTACATTGTAAATGTACTTAATGTCACTCAATTGTACACTTAAAAATGTTTAAAATGCTAAAAATCTATGTGTATTCTGCTATAATTAAAAAAAATAAACATACACAAAACTCGATTCTGTATTTTTCTATTACTCATTTCAACTATCATAAAATAACTCGGTAAAATTATAGTTTCCAACACTTCTCACAGTGGATACTGATCAGCAATTCGCAGAACAGCACTGTTTTGTGGACCACTGTAAGGAGCACTGATCTGAAGCAAGACATTTCACCTAAATATGCCTCCATTTCTCCAGAGATAAACAGTGAATAATTGCATTGCTTACCTTCTCTGGCTTTATGTGAATGGAATTAGATCATGTATGGGAATTACTCAGCACAGCCCTGGCACAATAATCTTTAGTTCCTATTTGCTCATTCTCACATATCACGTTCTACATTTTAAATTGTTGATATGTATGCTTTATTAATTCTTTTTTTTTTTTTAGATTTTATTTATTTATTTGACAGAGATCACAAGTAGGCAGAGATGCAGGCAGAGAGAGAGAGAGAGAGAGGGAAGCAGACTCCCTGCTGAGCAGAGAGCCTGATGTGGGACTCGGGGATCCCAGGACCCTGAGATCATGACCTGAGCTGAAGGCAGCGGCTTAACCCACTGAGCCACCCAGGCGCCCTGCTTTATTAATTCTTAAAAAGAAATTTTTTTTAAGCTCAAAACTGCTTTATCCATTCTTTATTGATATTTGATTCTACTCTGCATTCTATTTCTGGCTAGTATATACCATACTGCATGGCATTTATTTTTTATGTATTTGATATCTATGCAGACTACCTATTTAAGAGCAAAGATCATGCTTTCTCATGACAAAATCACTAGTGCTCAGCAAAATTTCTGCTGTGTAATAACTCTCAGTAATGCTTATCGAACAGTTTCTGACCCCACCCCTCCATGCCCCAACTTCACCCTACAGTGCTAAAGACAATCTTGCACTGAAAAGACACAAAATAAGCTTGTATGGTCTAACTGTAACCTCGATTTGGTTGGTCATTAGGTTCCTATGACATTTTGGTATTATTTAAATTGTGGCCTTAAAGAGCAGTCATTTATAATGTGAGTCATCCATGAAGAAATTCCTGGAGCATATGATATTCAAGTGCCCTTTTTTCTCATTACTAAATAGCAGAGAACATTAAACCACCCACATTCAACCTCCCACTACAGTAAGGAAGCAAGTCACAGCCTTCAACATGACTCCTGAGGAATCCTACAGACCACAGCCAAGCCAAACCAGGGGACAGCCCTAGGTGGTTTGCAAGTTTGAAGCACAAGACTGAATTCTATATACAGAAAAAAAAACCCAAAACTAAACCTCCCCCAAAAAACCACACACACACACAAAACCAATGACAACAATCCCTCTTTTGATTTTTGATTTCATCTCCTCCAACAGACATTCCAAACTTATGCCTCTCAAAAATAAAGTAAAATAAAATAAATATAACAACAATAATAACTCATTCATGGATGCTGGAAAAGTCTGTTGAAAGGAATATAGGCGACTGTATACGTGGAATACGGACTATATATAAACTATTCGCTGAATGATTCATGAAATTGATTACAGAAATTACTTCAGTTAATTAAATCCTAAACTAGCTGTTCTTAAAAACAAATCAACAAACCTCTTCCATTAGTCCTCAGGTGAAGAGAGATGAGGTAAAGTGCCACCTCTTAAAATTTTAAACACTTGGGAATCAGAGCGCACGCAGATTTCTTCTTCGACTGTTGTTAAGTGCTACTTAAATATAAATGAGAAATAATTCAGTGGGTTTATAACATTATCTTCATTAAGGTAAAGCTATAAAAGGAAAGTTTTAGCCTGAAGTGATAATTTCCAAAAATGGAATAGAATCTATGTGTTCTGCCTAGATGTGCCATACAAACACAGGGCTCAGTGGCCGGTGGGTGGATGGCATTAACTGTCTGCCGTAAGTGTTAATTCTCTACACCACCTTCTAATTGACATTCACTAGTAATGTCATTTCAGACCAAGTATACCAGGCTAAAGAAGGATCTGACTCCCATAAATAAAACAACACAGGAGAATTGCATTTTTCCACTCTTCTCTTTAACTTTGCCAAGGAGCGCTAACTTTGTGCCAACGTATATGTTGACTCAAAGTAATGCTAGAGCCGCTTTATTAGGCTGATCCCTAAAACAGCCATAAAAACAGAAGAACTACACTTTTCTGTTCTCACTTTGTTCCTCCATTCCCACAAATATTACTATTTGATTATCACTGACTTTCCTTACATGTTTTATTTTCCTAGGTACACTTAATTGGCAATTAAAAATAAAATGAAAATCTGTTATAAAATATCCAACGACAATATTGCCTCAAAAGTCTGACTTCAGATATTCTCGGCAGTGCTGGATATAGAATCCTGGGAAAAAAATATACTTCTAATTTATTTTTTATTTTTTATTTTTTTAAAATTTTATTTGTTTGACAGACAGATTACAAGTAGGCACAGAGGCAGGCAGAGAGAGAGAGAGGAGGAAGCAAGCTCCCTGCTGAGCAGGGAGCTCAATGCGGGGCTCGATCCCAGGACCCTGGGACCATGACCTGAGCCGAAGTTAGAGGCTTTAACCCACAGAGCCACCCAGGTGCCCCTATACTTCTAATTTAAAAGATTATCTATATATTGCAGCTACATATACTGTATAAAACTTTCAAGATTTTCAGCTGTTTTGGGTTTTCCTTTTTGGCATTAGAAAGGGGGGGGTAATATTTTTCTAGTCCTCATTGTTTGTTATTTCAGACCAAAACTTTAATGAAGTTTTAGAAATATATGGGAGAAATTACATAAACAGGACTGATAAATAAAAACCACCCTTCCTCTTTTCAGGACATATAACAATTCAAATTTGAGACATTTTATCATCGTTCTGTCTTTTCACTCACCTGGAGAGTGAGAGAGACCTGACCCTGCTCTATTCCTGTTCTATTCTTCCTCACCAAGGGGCCACGCATGAACCCTTGTCACTGACAAGTTGCACTAAGAGGCTGAATGAGACATTATTCCCAACATGGCCAACTGATGCCCCAGTGTCTTCCAGCTCATGCAACTTCTTGGTCCAGACGGAAAGTATTTTATTATTTATTTGTATATGAAATATATGTACATGTATATTTTTAGAAATTCTGTATTTTTTAATAGATTTTATTTATTTATTTGACAGACAGAAATTATAAGTAGGCAGAGCAGCAGGCAGAGAGAGAGGAGGAAGCAGGCTCCCCACGAGAAGAGAGCCCGATGTGGGACTCGATCCCAAGACCCAGAGACCATGACCCGAGCCGAAGGCAGACGCTTAATGACTGAGCCACCCAGGCGCCCAAAATTGCTGTATCTTATGATGTTCTGACTTCTTAAAATTTTGCTATTGGGAGGGGACTGACTTCCAGTGCTAGCCAATTCCTAGAGATAGCAAAAGGGTAGGCCAGCAGCTCACCTTTCACATGCAAACTAACCATGCAGAGTGCCTTGGCCCAACTACTTCCTTTACTCCAAACCAATATATCTCCTGCCCTAGATCATCCCAGGGCCCAGTTACCAGGCAATGAGAGACCACCCCTATAGCTCAGGCCATCCAGAATTATTCAAACAAGCTAGTCCTAAACTGTTCATAAGCCCTGCCTTTCCTACAGAAACTACAAGAAATGCTTTGGCCTAAGCTCTCCCTTCCCTCCTCCTTCCAGTCCTGACCAGAGCCCTGTGCGTCCCCAGTGACACTGTGTGGTGGGGCATGCCTCCTCCTCTTGGGAAATGTAAATAATAAATTCTTCTTTCAATGCCATTGAATTCTCTGTATCTTAACTCAGTCACTTCTATAAATTAGAATCCCACAGACACAAATGTGACAAGTATCATAAGTGATACATACGCAAACATAATTTTTCTGGGCTCTTTTACTTTAGCATTTTGCTGGAAGACAAGCCACCTATTAAAATTAATTAGTAAACGACAAGTATGTACACAGATTTGTTAAGAAAAAAAAAAATTAGAGTCCGTTAGCTTTGCTTTGCTTTTGGCCTTCAAAAGGCACTTAATTAGGCATCAATTTTATTTCAAGGGCCTTTCCTAAAACTTGCCTGAATTGCCAGGTACGATGGGTTTCAAAGTGAAAATGTACAGCTTCTCGGTAAAATTATTGCAATAGCCATCTGTTTGGTATCATGCTGTGTTGGGTGGCTTCTGCATGCTTTCTGATTAGAATGCGGTATAGACCTTGATGACCCAAGTATAGCCCTTGATGGCCCATGATGTCAGAACAAGGGTTGAATGGAGAGCTGAGCTTTAAATCACTCACATTCTTTAAGCTTTTGTGTAAGACATAGCAGGCCCTCTGCTGGTGGTAACAATGGATTGTACTGTCCTATAGAACACATTCTTTACCAAACACAGATACTCTCTATGGTGGTAGTTAACCTTCTTTGTGCAACAGACTCTTCTCCGGAGGCTTCTAGAAATACTTATGGCCACATTGCTGTGCAAGATGTTTGGTTTTAGTACTGACAGCTCAAACACTGAGATACTTTAAAATTCCCTTGGATGATTTTAATCCTTAACCAGAGCTGAGAATACTCATTTATATGGTATCATCCTTTATCTCAAGGCCCTGTATGAACATTATGATGTTATTTTTATGAAACATTACTGTTAATTTTAATTTTTAAATATTTCAATTGTTTATTTTATAAAATGTTAATTTTATAAAATCTAAAACTCTAGCCCCATTAGGTAGGTGGATTTCATAAGGGCGGTATATCTAATAGCAGAAACTCTTATAAAAGAAAAAAAAAATCCCAAGAAAAAGCAGCATTGTTTAATGACCAGAGCATTGGTGTAGCATTAGGAATTTTGACCCAGAGTTACCACCTACTTGCTGAGATTCTGGATAACTCACTGAAATCATCTGTCTGCCTAAGTTTCACTTGTTAGGGTCTATTTTGTGGAACTTCCAAATGACCACAATTCAAAGTAAATGAAAGTGAGAATAAAAAAGAAAACTGTAGGGGCACTTGGGTGGCGCAGTAGGTTGAACCTCTGCCTTCGGCTCGGCTCGGGGGCTCGGGTCACGATCCCAGCATCCTGGGATTGAGCTCCGCATGGGGCTCTCTGCTCAGCAAGGAGCCTGCCTCCCCCTTTCTCTCTCTGCCTACTTGTGATCTCTCTCTCTTTCTCCCTCTCTGTCAAATAAATAACTAAATAAATCTTCAAAAACAAAAAACAAAAACTGTAGATGGCACTGTATCAATAAATAAAGAGTAAATTTTAGTTACCAGCCAAGTAAAGTTTAGTATTCTGTTAAAATGTGCATTTAAAGCATTAGAGAAAACACCCTGGACAAATCCATTTGTGTTGATGGAAAAAGGAAACACCCTCATGATGCATAATTGTGTCCTGCTTTGCTTACTATTCTTCAGATCTTTTTGTAGGATCCTTCTTGCACATATGGCAGTCAGTGAAGTTGTTTTGAGTGACCCATGGTGTGTTATTAACAAAGAGAAATGTCTTTCTCATTCTATTTTTTTTTTCTCATTAAACTTTTGTGTTAATGGGTCTCAAAATTCTGTGACAGATTTTTGGTCACGTTGTTTCCATTAAAAAATATTGATTTTAAAAGCTCATAACTTAAAACTGCTCTCCCCGTACGCACACACAAATGGTCCACAAAATACTCTCCTTTCCTTCTGAAGGTTTGGCAAGGCACTGTTATCATTAACCAGTCTTCTACTATTAAACTTAAATGGCCAATTGACAAGTAGTTCTGAGACTGTTCTGCCACCACTGATTAAGACTGGGGTGGCAGGTATTGGGGACATTACTCACTTAGCCTTCTGAGCTTTCTGGGCAGACTCAGTGACTTTGCCAGCTCCAGCTGCCTTCTTGTCCCCGGCTTCGATGACACCCATGGCAACCATCTGTCTCATGTCATGAACAGCAAAATGGCCCAGAGGAGGATAGTCAGAGAAGCTCTGAACACACAACAGTGGCAGCATCACCAGATTTCAAGAACTTGGGACCATCTTCCAGGTTTTTCCTAGAACATTGATCTATTTTCTCCTTCAGCTCAGCAAGCTTGCAAGCAATCCAGCACAGGTACATATCCAGCACTGATTTGGCCTGGATGGTTCAGGATTATCACCTGAGCCGTGAAACCAGCTGCTTCCATTGGTGGGTCATTTTTGCTGTCACCAGCCACATTCCCACAACAAACATCTTTGATAGATACATTCTTGACATTGAAGCCCACATTGTCCCCAGGAAGAGCCTCACTCAGAGCTTCATGGTACATTTCAACAGACTTGACTTCAGTTGTAACATTGACTGGAGCAAAGGTGACCACCATGCCAGGTTTAAGAGCACCTGTCTCCACTAGGCCCACAGAAACAGTACCAATACCACCAATTTAGTAGAGGTCCTGGAGAGGCAGATGCAAGGGCTTGACGGTTGAATGAGTTGGTGGCAGAACAGAATCCTGAGCTTCAGGCAGCGTGGTTCCATGGGCATTCCTATCTTTATGGGTGACTTTCCATCCCTTGAACCAAGACATCTTAGCATTTGGCTCCAGCATGTTGTCACCATTCCAACCAGAAATTGGCACAAATACTACTGTGTTGGGGTTGTAGCCAATTTTCTTAATGTAAGTGTTAAATTAACTTCTTTAATGATTTCCTCATATCTCTTCTGGCTGTAGGATGGCTCAGTGGAATCGATTTTGTTAACATCAGCAATTAGTTGGTTTACACCCAGTATGTAAACCAGAAGGGCGTGTTCACAGTTCTGCCCATTCTTGGAAATACCGCCTTTAAGTTCACCAACACCAGCAGCAACAATCACGACAGCACAGTCAGCCTGAGATATGCCTGTACTCATATTTTTGATAAAGTCTCTGTGTCCTGGGACATCAATGATGGTCACATAATACTTGCTGTTCTCGAATCTCCACAGGGAAATATCAATGTTGATACTATATTCACATTCACTTTCAGTTTATCCAACCCCAGGCATAGTTGTAGGAGCCCTTTCCCATCTCAGCAGCCTCCTCCTTAAATTTTTCGATATAGATCAGAGGACCAGTAGCAATAGGCTTGCCCAAATCTACATGTCCAATGACGACAATGTTTTTGGTGACAACTCCAAGACGTTAGTTCTTGCTCTTCTTACATTTAGCTCTTATTACCAGGCTATGAGGTGATTAATGGAATCTTTTCTTTTTTTGAGACAGATGAGAAATTTGTGTATAGAAATCTAAGAATCATAAGAATTGTATGGTCTGATTTCATCAATGCCGCTTAAATATTAAAATAAAAATAAATCTAAAAGCATCAAATTATAAGTATGGAAAAATATAGAAGAAAACCATTTAGCTGGTTATAAAAAATAGTTAATATTTATTGAGTACTTACTCTATACCTAGACCTGAGTTAAGAACTCAAGAAAAATTATCTTATTTGACAAAAGTTACAAAAAGTAGCTTTATACTGTAGTATTTAATCTTGCTTTTTTCTTCATTAACCTGTTATATTCAGCAACTTAACTGGGTTGAAAATCAAAGTTTTCTTTTTGAAGTCTTAATTATCTACCAGTTACTATAAACTAGAGTCACTATGTTTCATCAATTCTCTTGTATTAATCTGCATTAATCTTGCATTAATCTCGACTCTTCCCTTTTTTATTGAAAGCATCTTCCCTAGGTGAGGCAAGCCCTGTTCAATTTCTTCATTTTTATTTGCTGAAGCAACTTTTTATCTTCACATATCCCCTTTCTCGATCCTCCTTTGCCTTTTATTCCTGTGTATGTATTATCACTGTATCATATACATGCCATATGCCATATATATGGCATATATATGTATATATACACATATATATCCTATAGTCATACAGAATAGCTGACTAAGAGAAATGGAGACAGAAAATTACAATGCTTTTGTGGAAGACACATTCATTCTGTGGGAAATTGGTACTTTCCAATTTAATTACTTAGGCTACCTTTTTTTTTTTTTTTAAAGATTTATGTATTTATTTGAGAGAGAAAGCATAGGTTCACGAGCATGGGTGGGGAAAGGCAGAGGGAGAAAAGCAGACTCCCCGCTCAGCACAGAGCCTGACCTAGCGCTTAATCTCATTACCCTGAGATCATGACCTGGGCCGAAATCAAGAGTGGGACACTTAACTGACTGAGCCACCTGGATGCCTCTTAGCTTACTTTTGAAAGCATCTTTAAAACTTTGTAACTTTTAATCTTCCATACTATGGAATACATGGACTAAACTTTAAAGTAAACATTTGAGTCATAAGCGAAATTTGTTATTAAATGTCACTGCTAAATAACTGGTTTCATCTGGAAGCAAGCAATAGAAAATGTGTAGGGGAAAGCTAATTCTAGAATATTCTGAATGTAGATGCAAGGACAGCTGAAAATGTTCTGGTTTGGCACAGTAAGATGGTCTTAA
Organism: Mustela nigripes; assembly: GCF_022355385.1. Lineage (NCBI taxonomy): Eukaryota > Metazoa > Chordata > Mammalia > Carnivora > Mustelidae > Mustela > Mustela nigripes. The sequence continues at coordinate 124,354,807 of NC_081559.1, read as the reverse complement.
GTGAGTAACAATTCGAACAAGAACGTTTCCTTCCCAAAGAGTCCTAGAGAGAGAGATGGGGAAAAGTCTGGAAAAGAGGCTGTTGAGAAAAGACAGAACAACTGAAAGAAACATGATTTTCAAAAGTCTTTTTCTTTCCAGGGTTTTGGTACACGCCTGGCATTCTTCTGGTTTCATCCTACCATTGAAATGGGATTCGCTCTTGCATGGACCTGCAATATAATTAGGAAAATGCAAGGTACTCAGAAGAAAAAACCATCCTTTTCTCTGTGTTATCCAAGAGGATAATTTACAGAAAATGCCAGTTTAGTTAAGTGACATAGATTGTGCTAATTCAGCTGGATAGAGTAAGGTTGACAGGCATAATTTTATAAAGGACACAGAGCAGAACTATCATTTTGTCAAATAGAACATCTGCAACTACATTCCTAAAGTAAAGCACTTCATAATGCTTGAATCAGAATACCACAATAGCAAAGAAATACATGGTGGCTTGAAAAAAAGACCTTTTCATTCAAAATATGGGCCAAAGACCAACAGCAACAGCTCTGTGTCTTCTGAGAGCTTATTAGAAATGCAGAACAGGGACGCCTGGGTGGCTCAGTGGGTTGAGCTGCTGCCTTTGGCTCAGGTCATGATCCCGGAGTCTTGGGATAGAGTCCTACATTGGGCTCCTTGCTCAGCAGGGAACCTGCTTCTCTCTCTGCCTCTCTGCCTGCTTGTGTGCTCTCTCTCTCCTTCTCCTGACAAATAAATAAACAAATAAATAAAATCTTTAAAAAAAAAGAAAAGAAATGCAGAACTAACATTTGCATTTTAACAGATGCCCAGGTAGGTGTTTCTTCTGTGTGCCAGAGGGAGAAGATTTAGAATTCCTAATCTATTTGGGGGAGTGAAATGTATGGAGGAAAAAAGAATGCCTTTCTAGCACCATTTATTTATTTATTATTTATTTATATTTATTTATTTATAAGATTTTATTTGTCAGAGAGAGGAAGAGAGAGTGCACTCAGGCACACAGCCAGGGGGAGCTGCAGGCAGAGGGAGAAGCAGGTTCCCTGCTAAGCAGGGTGCCCAATGTGGGGCTGGATCCCAGGACTCTGAGATCCTGACCTGAGCCAAAGGGAGACACTTAACCTACTGAGCCACCCAGGAGCCTTCTAACCCTTTTTAAATGGGTGATCTCCACAAAACTGTAGCTTGTATTATTTATCTTTGTACCACTTATACCTAGTAGTAGCTGGTCTAAGATGGCAATAAAATGTTTGCCGAATGAGTAAACTAGTTAATGATCCTCTTTTAAACTGTCTCAGACATAGGCAAGGTTGAGATACACTGACAGAGAGAGGTTTAAGTCTCCCAGGTTGGCATTTTGTTATAGCAGCCCTAGCAAACTAATACAGATGAAGAGATCCATCTGTGAGGTATTTCCTCTCAGCAGTTTAAAGATCCCCTCCTAAAGCTGTGGAGAATTAGCTGGAATAGTTGACCATTGGACAGTGTGGGGATCAGGCTCACTGACCCCGCCCACAGTCAAATATCTGTGTGTAACTTTTGACTCCCTCCCAGATTTAACTACTAATAGTACAGTGTTGATCGGAAGCCTTCCCAACAACATAAACAGACATTTAACACATATTTCATATGTTATGTCTATTATATACTGTACTCCTATAGTAAAGTAAGCCAGAGAAAAGAAAATGTTATTAGGAACATCATAAAGAAGAGAAAATGCATTTATAGTACTGTATTTATCCAAAGAAAAATCCATATATCAGTGGACTTGTGCAATTTAAACCTGTGTTCAAGGGTAAACTGTAGTTGTTTCTGTCTTTTCCCTCTGGCTTCCTTAATATTTTTTTCCTTTATCATTTGTACCATATTCTAACTGAATATTTTCAAATCTTAAAACTTCTTGTGTTTCTGGAATCTAAGGCTTTTCTTCTAGTAATTTTTGAAAATCATCATTCTCTTTTCAAATGTACTGTTTTCCTCAATCATTTCCAGTGTCTTCATCCCCAACTCTAGTTATATAGATATTCTTCCTTTCTGTCTCCAACTTTCTGACCCAATTTCATCCTAATAAATCCCTGGGTTTAGGGGTCATTTTACTAACTTCATAGCTATTGCTAATAATAATATTAATTGCTATTAATAAGTCAATTTAATTTTTAATTTTAGTAGCTATATGTTTTATCTCTGGCATTCTTTAAAATGTTTCTTTTGAACACTTTTATTCTTTTCTCAGGTCTCAAGCCTTCTGTTACTTTCAACATAGTTTTTATTTTATTTATTTTATTTTTCTTAAAGATTTATTTATTTATTTATTTAACAGCGATCATAAGTAGGCAGAGGTAGGCAGAGAGAGGAGGGGAAGCAGACTCCCTGCTCAGCAGAAAGTCCAATGCGGGGGCTGGATCCCAGGACCCTGAGATCATGACCTGAGCCAAAGGCAGAAGCTTAACCCACTGAGCCACCCAAGCACCCCTCAACATAGTTTTTAAAACCATCTTTCAGTTTGCTTCTGTAAAGCAAGCTGTTGTAGTGCTAAGCCTGCTGGCTCACTCATGGTTCCTGTTTGTTCAAGTGCGACATCATGTTTTATTGTACGTGGTATCTTCAGGATGTGTTTGTCTGTTAGGCACGAAGTCTGCATTACAGGAGCAGTTTTGCCTTTTCTTCCGCCAGGCTTTCCAGGGATGTTACTGGTGAAAGAGCGGCTATTTATTTATTTATTTATTTATTTTAAAGATTATTTATTTATTTGTTTGTTTGAGAGAGAGTGAGCCAGATCATAGACAGAGAGGGAAAAAGCAGACTCCCCACAGAGGAGGGAGCTGGACAGTGTGGGCTTGATCCTCACACCTTGAGATCATGACCTGAGTCAAAGGCAGTCGCTTAACTGATTGAGCCACCCAGGCACCCCTAAAAGAGCAGTTTTATGTTGACTTCTCAGCCTGGAGTTTCTCCCCCAACGTAGAGGATATAGGTAACCATTTTTGAAAAATTTCAAGGGTAACTTTTTCACACTGCTCAGAAAGAGCACATTCTTCATAAGCCAATGAACAAACTTTTTACAGATCACTGAAGTGCTGAGTATCGTAGAAAGGGTAACTAAGTATTTTTGTGTGCATCTGAGTATTGACTGGCAGCCATTTTCTTTCTTTCTTTCCTTCTTTCTTTCTTTTTTTTTTTTAAAGATTTTATTTATATATTTGACAGACAAAGATCACAAGTAGGCAGAGAGGCAGGCAGGGAGAGAGGGAGAAGCAGACTCCCCGCCGAGCAGAGAGCCCAATGCAGGGCTCCATCCCAGGACCCTGGGACCACGACCTGAGCCGAAGGCAAAGGCTTTAACCCACTGAGCCACCCAGGCACCCCATCTTTTTCTTTAGAGAGAAAGAGAGCATGAGAGGGTGGAGGGGCGGGGGCGGTTGGGTAGAGAGAGAGAGAGAGAGAGAATCTTAAGCAGTTTCCATGCTCAACACACCCCAATGCAGGGCTCGATCTCATGACCTTGAGACCATGTTCTGAGGCAAAATCAAGAGTGGAGCACTCAACAGTCAGAGCCACCCAGGTGCACCTCCAGCCATTTCCTCATGTAATAATCCTCCATCCACCACAGCAGCACTAGCTTACGTGCGGGCTCCACATGTTCTCAACTTCATATTGTGAATTTCCTTGTTATCTTATGTATATTGATAACACTTACTATAATTTCTCAGAATTCTGCTTGGTGTATTATATGCAGTTCAGTTTGCTGTCGTTCTTTTATACTGTTTGTATTCATCTGGTGTTTAAATATTGGAGTTCCTGAAATCAAGTTTGGGTGCATACATCATCTGTTCTGTCTGGCAAAGTTCCCTGGGAGAGGGCAGGAGGCCAGTTCTGATCTGTAGTCCCTCCCAGAGAGTTTACAATGAGAGGCGGGAATGAGTCTCAGGCAGGGAGACCCATGCACCAGAGAACTACTGTTTGGCCATTACCATGCGTGACCGCACCACAGACACTGCCTTAGAAAAAAGGATGGAAAGAGACAGTGGTCCTCTAGGTCCTTCATTCCTCCTAAGAGGTTTGGAGAGAGAGCCTGGAATAATAAATGCCTGATTTAGCTGGCCACTGATTTTTTAAAAATATTTTTTAAATTTTTATAAATTTATAAATTATATAAAATTATGTAAGATTTATAAATTTTAAAATAAATTTTTAAAAATAAAAAAAAAATATTTATTTGATAGAGCACAAGCAGCTGGAGCAGCAGGCAGAAGGAGAGGGAGAGGGAGAAGCAGGCTCCCCGCTAATCAAGGACCATTAGAGGGCTTGATCCTAAGACCCTAGGATCATGACCTAGGCCAAAGGAAGACATTTAACCTACTGAACCATCCAGGCACCCCCTGGCCACTGATAATAGGGCTTTGCCCTGCCCTGATTATTACTCAATGCAGAATAGTCTGTATTTCATGGGAAATTCTGTCCTAAAAGGGGGAAGCAATGATCACCCCAAGACAACTCAGGAAGAGGCCAGAGTGTTGTTCAGAGCTTTCTTCCAAATTTTCCTCTGAAGCTGCCTCTGGTGGTCTTGTGCTCAGGTTGCAGGTGCTCAGGTTGCATCCACACAGGAGTCCTGACCTACATCAGCCTTTTTTTCTTTTCTTTTCTTTTTTTTTTTTAAATTCCACAAATCCTTTCTCTTTCTGTCTTTTGTCTCTTCGGGTTCAACTGTGGAAGAGTGAGCCAGCAGCCCCTGTTTATTTGATATCCTGATAGAAACCTATGATCTAGTTTACCACTTTTTATTTCTGGCACCTGGCTATTTCTCTTGACTCCTGCTATTGTAGGTATACGTGAAAGGTCATTACATGTTATTTGATGTTGTAGGGACTTTAAGACCTGAGGGTTTGGGGATTGGCATAGTCTTGGAAATTTCTGGAACCAAAAGTTACTTTAATCTTTTCAAATCTGTTATAAGCCTCTTTGTGTATTTGATTTGGCTATGCTTCTTTCACGTGTTGCCAAATTTTACATGAGATAATTGTCAAGTCGACCTAACATCGTGTGGGTCATATACACAGTTTATAATAAAGCCTATGACACTTGAAAGAAGCAGGGAAATGGCAAAGCAAAGTTAAGAACCTTTGTCCCAACATGATGGGAGCATAAACAGGGTTTCTTTGATGAGGTAGTGATATAATTATGATTAAGAGTGTGAGCTTTAAAGTCAGAATTTCAAGTTGGATCACGTGCAGCCTCAGTCACTCATTAACTACATACACTTGAGCTAGATGCTTAATTTCCCTCAGTTTTGGTTTGTACAGCTGTAAAAGTGGTTAGTAATTGTACCTACCACATGCATTGATGTGAAGATTAACTTCTATAATAGGCACTTAGGACAGGGCTGATCATACAGTATCTAATTAAAAGTGCTCATTATTTTTATTATGTTTTATTATGTTTTTCTAACCTAGAAAAATTGGAAAAGATGAATCAAGGTGGTGGGCAATGACTCTTTTTGGTTTTCCCTATAAAATTCCATCTACTTCCATGCCCTGCATTTAAATTTACATTTAGAAAGGGACAAACCCAAGTATTATTTAAATGCAAATTCTCAATTTTCTCTTTCAGCCTAATAGGCTGATTTGCAGCTTCTATAATATGTTGTAACTTAAGCCAGAAGGACTTTAGAACTTTTTAAATATACTGCATTTATTTAGTCTAATGATAATTTGGATTTAAGACATGGATCTTCCTGGTCTAGTGATTCCATATATATCTCACAGCTTTTACAGTAAAATTGCAAAAACAACATATGTGAATATTGCCTGAAATAGTAAAAGAATGTAAAAATATTAGTTATTATTATTGTAACATCTACATTAAATAACTTTATAAAACAGAATTATGTCTTTCATATATATATGTATATATATTGCTTAAAACAACACATACCCTCTAACAGTTCTAAAAGGTAAAAAAGTATATATTTAAATATATTTAGGATTTAGGACAGAAATTCTCATATTACTAAATGGGGGTGAGTTTGAACAATTTATCTTGCTTAATGATTGGTCAGTTTTTTTATTGATTTTATAAATAAATATATATTTTAAGATATTTTAAACATCACTTGACAAATCTGTGAGTCATTTATTTTGATGTTTGAGAGAGTTTAGGGGATTTTCACTCTGGGCACAATGGAAAAACAAAAATGAGATTCACATGCTTGCCTTACAGAACTAAAAATCTCAACAAAAGGTATGAAAGGACCCTGGCTTCATTGATGAAAACAGTATTTTTCAGGAATTGAACAACAGGGAGCTCAGTGTAGTGGCCCCCAGTGAAGGAAAACAGACCAAGTAAGCCCTATGCTTATCTGGTTTTTTTCAGCCTGTGGGCATTCAGAGGGTCCTGAAGCAGGCAGGGGCAGGCCTGCAGTGAGGCTAATGGTTGCCTTAGCAATAGTGGTAAATTGAAAGAGGCACATACTTGCAGGGTCAGGCAAGTGCAGAGTTGCCTGGAGCATGAAGACTGTGGAGGTGTTCTTGAGCTGCAGAGATGGTAATCAAATATTAGTGAGACCCAAGTGACAAGAATTTGCAGAGTCCCAAAGAACAGGAGATGATGTAGAAAGCACACGCATGGCCTGGCCTGCCCTCCCCAATTGCTTATGGCCTGTACAGTATAGACACCACAAATGTATTGCTATAGTCCCTTTCTTGAGTAGGAAGACTTGGAGACGATCATTGGCCTGCCTTCCTTTCACTTTCCTGAAGCAAAGGTGGTATACTGCTGTTGGGTTTTCTGCAGTCTGAATTCTGTCCAAATACAGCACAGAGGGAACTGGGATTTGGGGTTCCAGCCAGCCAGCATGAAGCAACCTCGCTGAGCAGCTGGAGCATTCAGAGGACATCCGAGCCACTCCATTACTTGGTTTTAAAGACTGTTCTGGGCTCACCCCAGTGAAATTTCAGAACACATTTCAAAAGGCTCAGGCTCACCTGCATGCAAATTAAATACCTGCCAGAGCAAAACTTAATAAATAGTCTTTGGAGGAAGTTAGCAAGACTAGACACAAAACAATATAATATTAATAGTAATAAGCATCCTATTAAAATTGCTAGACATGTGAAGAAGCAGGAAAATGTGATGTGTAAGGAGGAGAAAATTCAGTCGATGGAACTGGACCAAGAATGACAGAGATGATGGAATTGCCAGATAAAGTCTTTTAAAAAACTATTAAGAACATATTCAGATCCTTAAAAGAAGATACTAAAATAAAGAAGAAAAAATTTTCATTTAATTTAAGATAACTGAAATCAAACAGACATTTTCTGACTATACCAGATTCAAATAAAAAATAAATAATTTAAAAAAAATACATAGGATATCAGCAAGTACTAGAAAGTTTAAAAAAAAACCTCAATAACACTTGGGTCAAAGAATTCATCACAAGAGACATTAGAAAATATTTCAAACTGAATGGTAAAGAAAGCACAATATATCAAAATTTGTGAGGTAAAGCAAAACATACAGGAAATGTTATAGCTTAAATTATTATGTTAAAAAAAGATTAACATTAATAATCTAAGCTTCTGGCTTCATAACCTGGAAGAAAATACACTAAACTGAAAAAAACAGGAAAACATAGAAAGAGGGAAATAATAAAATAGTAGCTAAGATCCATAAAATAAAAAATTGGAAATAATAGAATTCTGTAAATTCCTTTAGAAAATAGAAGTTGATGGGGGTGCCTGAGTGGCTCAGTGGGTTAAAGCCCCTGCCTTCGGCTAAGGTTACAATCCCAGGGTCCTGGGATCAAGCCGCACATCTCCCTCTCTGCTCAGTGGGGAGCCTACTTCCTCCTCTCTCACTCTGCCTGCCTCTCCACCTACTTGAGATCTCTGTCTGTCAAATAAATAAATAAAATCTTGAAAAAAAATAGAAGTTGACATTTTCAAACTCATTTTAAGAGTCCATCATGAATTTGATAACAAAATCAGACAAAGTCATTAGAAGAAAACTACAATTTATAGTTTTGTTTATAAGCGATGAATTGCTAGATTCTACACCTGAAACTATTATTGCATTGTATATTAACGAGGTGAATTTAAATAAAAACTTGGGGGAAAAGGAAATGAATTTGATGTTGATCAAACATCTAAACACCAAAACTCAAACTGGAAAACTTCTTGAAGAAATGTTCACAGTCTTGTGGTATGCAATGATTTCGTAAGTACATAATGCACATACCATAAAACAAATAAATTGAACTTCAAAATTAAAATTTCTGCTTGTTATAAGACACCATTAAAGAAATAGAAAAGCCGGACACAGAGTTGGAGAAACTATCTGAAATGCATGTATCTAACAAAGACCTTGTATCCAGAATATATAAAGAATTCCAATAATTCAGTAGTCAGATAACAACCCAATTAAAAATCACAAACTAGGGTGCCTGTGTGGCTCAGTGGATTGAGCCTCTACCTTCAGCTCGGGGCGTGGTCTCGGGGTCCTGGGATCAAATCCTGCATTGGGCTCTCTGCTCGGCAGGGGGCCTGCTTCCTCCCCTGTCTCTCTCTGCCAGCCTTTCTGCCTACTTGTGATCTCTCTCTCTGTCAAATAGATAAATCTTAAAAAAAAATCACAAACTATTTAAATATCAACTTTACAAAAGAAGATCTAAGAATGGCCAATAAATACATAAAAAGATGTTCTGCATCATTTGTCATTATAGAAATGCAAATTAAAACCATGAGATACCACTACATACTCTCTAGACTAACTAATATTAAAAAAAATAAAAAGAGAGATAATACCAAGTTTGGGCAAGGATGTGGAGCAACTGGAACGCACACTACTAGTGGAAGTGGAACTGTAAAGTGTTATACCTACTGTGATGGTTAATTATATTTGTCAACTTGCCGAGGCTAAGGGATAGCCAGATATCTGGTTAAACATTAATTCTGGGTTTGTCTCTGAGGCTGTGTCTGGAAGAGATTAGCATTTGATTCAGGAGATTGAAACATTTATATATAAGTATTTGTCAAATCACTAAGTTATAAACCAGAAACTAATGTAACTTTGTGTGTCAGCTGTATGTAAATAAATACATGTTTTTTCGTATCTAAAAATTTTTAAGACAAACAACTTGATTAGAACTCAGTAAGAGCACAAAGTCTTTTTCAGATATATATAAGTTTGAAGGACTACTATTCTCAGCATAAAAATTTAAAATACATTTAACAGTTTTTGCCTATTACGACTTAAGGTCACACTTAAATTTAACAGGCTTCCTGTGGCAACGCTAAAAGAGAAATTCGTGTTTTTTTGTTTAGTTTAGTTTTTACGTTTTTATTTATTTACTTAACACAGAGAGAGGGCAGAAGCAGGGGGAGCAGCAGAAGGTGAGGAAGAAGCAGGCCCCCTGCTGAGCAGGGAGCCCAACTTGGGGCTTGAGCCTAAAACCCTAGGATCATGACCTGAGCCAAAGGCAGATGGTTAACTGACTGAGTCACCCAGGTGCTGCAAGAGAAACTTGTTTTAAAATATTTTCTGTATTATGGATTTAATAGAGTAATGTGTGCTCATCCTTACAAGTCAAACAGTACAGAAATATATACAAAAATGAACAGTCCCAACTATACCAAGTGTATGCCCAATCCTCTCTCTCTGATCCTCAACACCAAACCTTGAGAAAAACAATGTAAACTATATGCCCCATATTCTACCATACCCCCTCTATGTTCACCTAAACACATACAAGCATCCCATTTATATTAAAGAGGATTTTTTCCCCCTTGCTTACAAAACTGGGATCATATTCTCTATAATTTAGAATATATAGGTATGTATATAATGTACATATTCTGTATAACTTGTTTTTCTTTAAAGGAACATAATTTTAGGGGCACCTGGGTGGCTCAGTGGGTTAAGCCTCTGCTTTCGGTTCAGGTCATGATCTCAGGGTCCTGGGATCAAGTCCCGCATCTGGCTCTCTGCTCTGCAGGGAGCCTGCTTCCTCCTCTCTCTCTCTCTGCCTGCCTCTCTGCCTACTTGTGATCTCTCTCTGCCAAATAAATAAATAAAATCTTGGAAAAAATAAAAGGAACATACTTTTAACAGATGTTTAAATTAATACCAAGAAATCCAATTTATAATTTTTTTAAAAGCTAGATAGTTTCCCAGAGACTGGATAGACCCCAGTTTATTCAACCAATCCCATGCTGACAGACATTTAGATTTTTTTTAAATTATGCTATTACTAAGGATGTCCGAATAGTGCCAAGTTTGTAGCACATGCTCAATAAATACTTGTAAATCAAGGAGCGAATGCTGGAATAAACATCCTTGTACTTAAGTCACAAGATAATGAGCAATTTAAACATTCTTTTTCTTCTCTACTCCATTCTACCCATGGTTTCACCTAACCAAGTCATAGGTATTTAAGTGAAAATAGTGCTTTTATTTTGTTTAAGTCAGCTCCAAATTATATGGGGAATGTCAATGCTTAGAGAGAAGAAAAGCAGAACTGCTCTGGGTGAATCGGAAAATTCCACCTTCTGTAGCAACTCTAGAGTCATCTATCTCTGTATGCTTCTAGGGGCGAGAATTGGAAACACAATAGTCTGTGACTCAGACTCACAGCACCTTCTGCGCTAAATCTAGTTGAACACTATACTTGGCATTTTTCCAAAATTACTTATCTGGGATAGTAAGGTAAAGTATTATGCTTTTTTTTTTTCTAAATTCTCTTTCTTTCTTTCTTTTTTTTATATAATTTTTTATTTTTTATAACATATATTTTTATCCCCAGGGGTACAGGTCTGTGAATCACCAGGTTTACACACTTCACAGCACTCACCAAAGCACATACCCTCCCCAATGTCCATAATCCCACCCCTTTCTCCCA
>NC_081559.1:124290487-124338901 GCF_022355385.1 Mustela nigripes | reverse complement strand
CAATGTCTGTATTGATTAGGTCCCTAGCCTTCGGTACTGCCTCTTGTTCTTTTTTTTGTGTTGAATTTTTCCTTCTTGTCATTTTGTCCAGATAAGAGTATATGAAGGGGCAAGTAAAATTCTAAAAGGGTGGCAACAACCCCAGGAAAATATGCTTTAACCAAATTAGAAGAGATTCCCAAATCGTGAAGGGGGAGAAAGGGGATAAAAAGAGGTTCAATAAGGAAGAAAGAATAAAAAAAAGAAAAAAGAAAAAAAAAAGAAATGAAAAGAATTTAAAAAAAAGAAAACAAATAAGAAAAATACAAAATAGAAAAAATATATATATTAGATAAACTAGTTAAAAAACGTTAAAAAAGAAAAAAAAAAAAATTAAAAAAAAAATTTAAATTAACTGCAAGACAAAAAAAATCACAGGGAAAAAGCCATGAGTTCCATGCTTTGCTTTCTCCTCCTCTGGAATTCTGCTGCTCTCCTTGGTATTGATACCGCACTCCTTGGTAGGTGAACTTGGTCTCGGCTGGATTTCTTGTTGATCTTCTGGGGGAGGGGCCTTTTGTAGTGATTCTCAAGTGTCTTTGCCCCAGGCGGAATTCCACTGCCCTTACCAGGGGCCCGGGTGAGTAATCCACTCAGGTTTGCTTTCAGGAGCTTTTGTTCCCTGAGCGCTTTCTGTAGAGTTCCAGAGGATGGGGAATACAAATGGCGTCCTCCTGATCTCCGGCCCGGAGGAGCCGAGAGCCCAGGGCCACATTCCTCAGTGCGCCCTCAGAGAACAGCGCCCAGTTACTCCTGTCTGCCTGACCTCCGGCTGCGCTCCGAGCTCACTGAGCCTGCGACCGGTTCAAGGTCACCCCGAGCTGCGAGCTTACTGTCAGCTCTGTCTCTGTAGCCGGCTTTCCCGTTCCAATACCCGCAAGCTCTGCGACACTCAGACACCCCCGATCCTTCTGTGACCCTGTGGGACCTGAGGCCACGCTGACCCCGTGTGGGCTTTGCCCCGGTTTAGCCTCTGGGGCGATGTCCCTCAGCGAAACAGACTTTTAAAAGTCCTGATTTTGTGCGCCGTTGCTCCGCCACTTTCCGGGAGCCAGCCCCTCCCCCCGGCATCTATCTTCCCTTCGCTTTGGATTCACTTCTCTGCTGGTCCTACCTTTCAGAAAGTGGTTGTTTTTCTGTTTCCAGAATTGCTGTTCTTCTCTTCAATCTGCCGATGGATTTTCAGGTGTTTGCAATCTTTAGATAAGCTATCTAGCTGATCTCCGGCTAGCTGAAGTAGTCTCAGTCTGCTACTTCTCCGCCATCTTGACTCCTCCCTCTAAATTCTCTTTCAAATGTAAATATTTACATTGTATTTCTAATGTTTATCAATTATATCCTTCCCTTTTAGAAATTAGAAGTGATACTGCATAAGAATCACCAAATCTCTGGCTTAGATATTTGTAAATTTATGGGGAGCATTTTTGCTCAAAAGTAATCTCATAGCCAAAACATGCAGTACGTTAAAAGAGTATTAGAACCATTTCAACTTAGACATCAGTCTCAGAAATACTGTGTTTCATACGGAACAAAATTGTCAGTCTGAGTATACAAAAATCTAAAAATATTTGTATCTCTGTTTGTGCCATAGTAACATAAAATATATTTCAAGTAGCTTTCCAGTAACTTCCATTTAGCCAAATAATTATCAAGAGCTTTCCTACCCCAACTGTTAACAAGTGTTGCAGCTTTCTGATAGGTTCTATAAAATTCCATAGAACCAATAGATTATGCACCTCTAAAGTATGCTTGTCATCAGGTATCACAACAATGCTCTTACTAGCAAAACTACTGTGGCTCCAAAAAACAGAAACAAAACCAAAAAACTTATTTACATGTTTCTCACCTAGCATAATACAAGAACATTCATAGAAACCCATATAGGGAATACTTTGTTAATAATTACAGTGAGATAAGTGCATCCTCATAAGAAAATATAAAGTTCCTTTCCACTTCTGTCACAAAATGTAAGCTTTGGGAGTCAGAATTTCTGTAGCGATTATATTAATTTTTACTTTAGATGGAAATTTGGATTCTAGCAATGTGAAAATTAGATTATAATTGCATTCTAAAGATCTGTTACTGAAATGATATGATATGCTGTTGCTAGTTTTTCCTACCATCTCCTTATTGATGAACCAAATTTGATAAATTACTTTTTTATTAATTCTGTAGAAAATTAAGGATTACACATAATGATATCTCTTTAATGAAAGTGATGCTGAATATCTCAAGGAAACAAAAATGTAATGTGTAAATTGTCACATTTTCTGCTAAAGAGGTATTGTTCTAAGCTGTGATTCTTTGAGAAGGGGCTATGTTTTATTCATTTTTATATCCTTAGCCTCTGAGGCTGACCTTCTGTGAAAGTGTTCAAGAATCATTTAAAGCCACTTACTTTATTAAAAGGATGACTTTCTCTTCTTATGACTTGCATTCCTATTAACACCAACATGAAACATCATAATTAAATAATTGTTGACACTGATCATATTGGATAGATTTTCGAAGTAGCAGTATACAATAGTTACATCTTTATTACTTGGTAACAATGGTAACAGTCACATCATTGTCCTTTCCTGTCACTGAGTCATCTTTTCATGCTATCATCAATGCCTCAGTCATTATAGAATCTTGGAGCCCCCAGACTACATGCAATATATGTGGCAACAGATGTGTTTGTCCTAAGGCAGAGGATACACATTATGTCCATGCAGAAAGTAAATGGAGATGGTAATTTGCGGATTAGTGGACTATTCTGCCTGCTATAAAAGCATTCGGAAAATCGAAGTGTGTTGTCCTTTAGTCCTTGCTCCTCTTATAAAATTGGGAACTTTTGCTTTTGAAGTGACTTGAACTGTCCAAGGGCTCAGAAGGATCTCAGAAACTCTGAGACTAAAGAACTGACTGGGGAACAAAGTGTGAGAGGGACAGGTTGCCTCAAGTGAAGATCGGGGCCTACATTCCATGCAACTTATAAGAGGTCAAAAACCTGAGTTGATGAGAGCTGCAGTAAAGACCCCTGTTCTTTTGTTGAGCACTTGGGTTGGGGTCACATGTCTTTCCAAGGACCACAGAGGTTTTACTTTCTATTTACTGAACATTGCAAAGTTTACATGGCCCCTGCTGCTTGTGGAACCCCAGGCTGAGACCAATAAAATATTCTTTAGGTCAGGCTTCTCATCACAGTGGAGTTCCAGAGTTGGATTTGGTATGAGCTTTTAAAACAAAGCTATGGGATCTTTTCTTATATACAGATGTGTATATTTCCTGTTATTTTCAGTATGGTTTTATCAGGAAAAACCTTTGGTTAAAGATTCAAAAAATACTTGGCAATCAAATATATAATAATGATGCCCTTCTCACCATGGTCCTGAGACTCTATGATATAGTTAGTTCTTTAGTGGCTAAGCAAATTGAATAAAATACATACACTCCCTGTTCTCCTAGAAGTTTATAAGTAGAATCTGTATGGACGTATTGCCAGTCTATCGCTAAATATATTTACTATTTAAGATCTCATATAATGCAGGGTTTTCATACTCCTAGAAGCCATTCTTTTCTCCCCAACAATGTTAAAAAGGGGTTCCAGTTTTTTCATTCATTCATTCATTCAACAAATATATAGTATTGATTACTATGAGTAAGCACTATTTTATGTGATGGGGACATAGCAATAAAAACAACTGTCCTTATAGAGCTTACACTGTAGTAAACAAGTACACATAATATACATACAACAAATAAACATTTAATATAATATAGAGATAAGCAAAATGAAAAAAATTCAGCAGAGTAAGGAAATAGAAATTAATGTGGGAATGATGCTGAGAGGTACAACTGAAGGTAAGACGAGCACTGAAGACTTCTTGACATAGGGTCTGCATACAGATGGAAATTCAGCAGGGTGCAAGGCATGAGAAGAGTGGCTGCAAGACCATTACTCTTGGCAGAGTGGACAGCAACTGGAAAAACTTTCAGAATAAAATAAGCATGACTCGTGCAAAGAACAATTAGGAGATACTGTGTCTGGAAGGCAGTAGTTAAAAAGAAGCATACAGAAGGTAAGTGTAGAGTCAGGGAGGGAGCCAGAGCAAGCAGGTGTTACAGGTCAAGGCACAATTTTGGATTTGGGGGGGAGTGATATAGGAAGTCATGTGAACACTATATTATAGATGAACAAGAGTGGAAGCATGGAGACCAGCTTGGAGGCCAATGCATAATCAACGTTAAAGATGATGATGGTAGGCAGCAATGGAAGTGGGGAAAATGTGTATATATGACCAAACTTGCTGGTAGAATAGCTGCGGAGGATGAGGGAAAGGGAAGAATCAAGAATAAATGCTGAATTTCCCCTGTGTACCCAGAAGAATAGAGATGATTATTTACTGGGGACCCGGGAAGGAGTTGGTGATGGGTGCCAATCAAGTTCTGATTTGGAAGAGTTGTCTATTGGAGGATATGTCAAGTAGATGGATAGGTACACAAGAGAAAGCTGGTGAGGAGCTCAGGGTGTTTAAATCTGAGAGCTCTGAGGAGGACCCCCAAGCCTGAGTGGAGGAATGAAAAATAGAACACAGCCAAAGCTTGGGTCCCCCATGGCTTCCACATTGAGAAGGCAAGAAAGAGCTACAAATGGATGAGAAGAAAGCCAGACCAATGCAGTCCCCTGAAGCCAAGGGAAGAAGTGCTTTCAAGAGGAAGACATTCAGCTGTCTCAAAAGCTGGTGGCTGAGAAAAACTGGACTTGTTAGATTTGTCAAAGTAAATAGTTAATAATAACATGGTTTTAGCGAATCTGCAGGTTCCAAGCCCGATTGGACTAAGTTGAGGTGAAAATAAGGTAAAGAAGCAGCAACTGGTAGAGCCAAATCTTTCCAAATGTTTTACTATAAAAATGGACTATAAAAACACTGGGATTCCTATAGGAATATCGAGAGTCCAGGGTGATTTTTCTTTTGTTTTATTAAGAAGAAGGCAATTACAGCATATTGGCATATTGACAAGATGACTCCAGCTGAGACGGGAGAGAGATGAGTGTGTCTGGGGAGTTGAGACCTTGAAGATGAGAAAAGATGAGATCCCCTGGGTACCTTTGGAAACTGGCAACAAAAGAGAGTCTATCGACCAAATCAAAAATGCAGACGGTCACTCCTGTGTTCAGGTCCCAGAAGGTAGTGGTAGTAGGGTTGAATGACAAGGACACCAGGAAATCCTTTTTGGAATCCTTCTAGTTTGTAACTGAAACAAGGACAAAGTCCATAGACTGGAGAATGATGGTAGGGAAGGGGACTTCTAGAAATGTGAGGAGAAGGGAAGTTGTGAAACAGTTGTCTCACAAAGTAAGAAAGTAAATTGATATGGGAAATGCTTTCCTCTCTCTTTCCATAGCCTCTATCAAAACCCCAAAATAATAAGAGTCACAAGTGAAATCATCATCTTTTTCCCTTTACTCGGAAAGTGCCATAGTTGCCTGGCCAACAGCCTTTCTCCAGCTCCTCTCTAGTAGTCCAGAGCTTGCCTCCCGCACTACTAAGGTTGAAATCCTAGAAACTAGCTTTCTGATTTCCTTTTCAGGTGAGGCTTTGCTGATGACCTTGTTCTGGCCAAGGAGACTTGAGGAGAAATCCATTTGGGGGGTTGGGAGCTAGGATCGTTCTTTGACACTTCTTCTTCCTTGATAAGAGTGAGATGTCCACAAAAGAAACTGCTGGTGTCTCACAAATTTGGGGTTCTGATAAGTGGAGGTGTGGTCTGTGGCTGTGACCCCCAACCTCCTAGGATGGTGAAGTGAGCAGAATCAGAGAGGCGCCCTCCAGTCAGGTGAGACCTCTGCCTTGCAAACCTGCTGAAGCCCCAAACCTGGGATTTTTGCAGCTTTAGTTTTATTAATGAACCTCTGTTGTTGTTGTCATCTTAAGATTTTATTTATTTATTTGACGGGGGGGGGGGGCACGTGCATCTGTCCACAATCATAAGCGGGGGGGGGGCAAAGGGGAGGGAGAAGTAGCCTCCCTGCTGAGCAAGGAGCCCACCTGCCCCACAGGTGTGCTGGATCCCAGGATCCTAGGATCATGACCTGAGCCAAAGGCAGACGCTTAACATCTGAGCCACCCCAGGCACCCTAATGACCTCTGTTATTGAAGTCACTTATAATTCAGAATTCTTTTTCTTGAAGCCAAGGCATCCCAACTGATACAAATTTGAACGTGGGTACAGTTAGGGAATGATGCCACAGCCAAGGACACTCAGAATATTCAATAGACCAAACTCACAATTATGTGCTCTTTTAAGTGATAAAAGAGTAAATCAAATGGTTTAAATATTTTGAATTCTACTGTATTATGTGACTAGGAAGTCTAACACGCCCTGTTAGGGGAATCATTAGGATTTTATCTTTAAGTTTCACAGTATATCACACAAGGTCTAATACAAACATAGCCTAAATTCACTCAGCTTATAAATATATACAACCTATAGCTTAAAGTCATGATTTGAGTAGAGGAGAGATCCATGTCTAAGGTAGACACCAGTTTAAAATACCTTAAATTATCACAATTTTAATGAAGAAATGATTATTATTGCTGTTGAAATTATTATTATCAGCAACCACTAAGCTTAAGAAGATCTGAATTTGGAGGAATATAATGACAATGTTGAGTGCCATTAACGAAAAACTGTATTTTTCCCTAATCCTTCCCTAGTCCTCTGCTGTGAGTAGGTTGCCATTGTCAGAATATGGGGATCTTTGAGGATTTTACAGGTCAATATTTGTCTATGCCTATAAGCCTTTCATTTTAGATTTGTTAAAAAAAAAAAAAAGTGATATGGTTTGTTCGGATGGGGATTAGGAAATTTATTACAAAGAAAACCTGAACTGGTATGAGATAGGTTTTCTAGCACACTTGACTACTATCTCTTAGCATTCCTAAGTTTCTGATGATGAGCAGAACATTGTAATTCTGAACCTGTTGCGATCTTTAGAATGCCTTTTACAAGGAAAAAAACAAAAAGGCTTATTCATTACATTTAAAGATAAACACCTTTTAAAAGGAAAGGCTTCCTTCCTTGAAAAGTGTTATAAAGTTACTTTCAATCTCAAAAGAAATTACCTAAAGAGTTGGAAAAGAACACAGAGTCCTTATTTTGTGTAATGAGTTAGATTGTGTCTGCAATTGAGTGTTTTTTAGCTCTATCCATTGGAAACAGGGCAAAAAGAATTTATGTAAATTCTAGTTGTGAATTGTTGTTTCTACTGCTATCAGTTTATAAGCTGATATTTTGTGTACTTGGTCTTCATGTAGTATCCCATTAATGTCAAAAATATTTACATCAACTGAATGAGAAGGGAATGTCCATGTGTTTTCTAAGAAACAGAGTTAGCCTAAAAATACCCGCCAAGAAAAATCAACAAGAAATTCTGGACAATTAGCACTAGCCTTAGTCCAGACTGTTCTTTTTTTCTGCGTTTATATTTCCCAGGTTAAATTTTGGAGAATGTGATTGGTTGCAACAACAGAGGAACTCATGTTAAAATTATTTTTTCATAATGCTGTTTGTGTAGTATCTGTTCGTGTGGCTAATTAGCAGAAACATGGAAGTTTTAAAGGTTGAATTGTGACCATTCAAAACTAGAACAACCAGTAGTTTCCGTACCTCATTTCCCTAGACAGGAACATTTTATAGGCATTCAGTTCAGGGGAGGCAAAGTCTCAGTGGACACAATTAAATGTGTTTCTTTTGCATTGATGATGCAAGATCACATGAACCTGACCACATAAACATATAAGTCTATAAAATGTATAACATAAAATCACAGATGTAGCAATACATGTCAAATTATTTAGAATCTATATCTTTTAACTAAGTTTATTTCTTAGAATTATCACCCTTGGAAAATACTTCTGATAGGTACATAGATTTTGCTACACTGGTATTATCATTAAGAACAGCAAAAATAGAAGGTTGAAGGAGGATTCTTAAATAGGTAATAAAATAAAATTTGGCTAAAAAAAAAAAAAGGTAGAACCATAAAGTTGGATACTAAGCAGACATTAAAAATTATGAAAAAAATATAAATGACATGGAAATAGATTTGCAATATATTGTTAAATACAAAAGGAGGTTACAACACACTATAAAACACTATGCACATTTGTGTATTATTGGATTAATGGCTATCTCTCCCATCTGGGAAAGGACTTTGGTTTCCTCATTACGGCTAGCACAATACCTGACACATAGTAGTCACTAGCACAATACCTGACACATAGTAGTCACTCATATATATATATATGATTAGTGAGATACATAATTATAAATGAAATAAATGACTTTTTTTGTTTTGTAATTTTTATAATATATATTACTTTTATAAATACACTATCGTTTATTTTACTTATTTATTTATTTATTTATTTATTTTTGAGAGTGGGAGAGAGCAGGGAGAGGGGCAGAAGGAGAGGAAGAAAGAATCTTAAGCAGGCTTCACACCCAGCACAGAGCCAAGCACAGGACTTGATTTCTCATGACCCTGAGATCATGACCTGAGCTGAAATCAAGAGTCAGATGCCTAAAACACTGAGCCACGCAGGTGCCCCCAAAGCTCTATTTTACAATGCAGTTTTGCCATACCAATATTTTACATAACACCTCTTTCTCCTGTGGTTTGGAACAATATAGGTCGCTAATTCAAGTGAGATTAACTTCTAATATTGCAAATGGAAAAGAGATTGACAAAGTAAAAATGAGGTAGAAGGACAACACTGAATAAACCTGCTGATGATCTTGTGATATTTGTATTTATTAAGTTCTTAAATCAGCCCTGGACGTTTCTGGGTTTACATTTGTGTTAGCAGAGGTAAACCAAAAATGTGAATTGAGCTCTCATTTCCTCAGAAAGTTCCTGGACAAGATTTCTTCTTTATATTTGTCAGCTACTGTCTTCTATTGGCTTTCTTTAAATTTTTAAGTCAACTTTATGGGTTTATTACACTGATTTCAAACACATAGTACAATGAGTTTGACAACTGTATGCTATATACTCATGTAATCACAGTCAGACTCAAGATTTAGCATATATTACCCCTCACATTTTCCCATTACTCTTTCCATTTAACTCCCCTCCACCAGGACGGCTCCCAAGCATCCCCTGATGGGTTTTCTATACTTAGACTTTCACTTTGCCTATTTGAAAATAATGTAAATGGAGTCATACAATATGTGTTTTTTGGGTCCGATTTCTTTTATTCAACTAATTTTTTTGAAATTTATCAATATTGTTGCATGTACAGAAAGTTAATTATATTTTACTGCTGAGTAGTATTCTGTTGGAAAGATACTCACAGTTTCTGTGATGAATTCACATTCGATGTACCTAACAGTTGTTTCCAGTTTGAAGCTTTATGATTAACATTTCTACACAAATTTTGGGTGGATATGTTTTCATTTCACTTGTATAAATATGAACATCTAAGAGAACAATTGCTCATCTGTATGCTGAGATGTGTTTAATTTTGTAAGGAATGAATGTATGGTTTTCCAAAGAAATTGCAACATGTATGTATCCTCCAATAAAGGAATGGCCAGTTGTACCACATCCATGCTTACTTTTAATATTTTGTTTTTATTTATAACAATTCTGATTGGTGATACACTGGTAATTTGCTGTGTTTTCATTTTCATCCAAAATATTCATATATCCCTCCCCTTTATTCTGTTAGGATGATGAATTGTATTGGTTATTTTTAACATTAAGCCAACTTTATATACATGAGGTAGACTCTATTAATGATTTATTATCCTTTTTAGATACTCCTGGATTCAATGTGTTAGCATTTTGTTAAAGATTTTTACATCTTTAGATGTAAAGACACGGCTGTGTCTTTGTCTAGTTTTGTTATTAAGATAAATTTGGTCTCAACAAATGAGTAGAGAGGTATTCAGAACTCTTTTTATGTGAAGCAGTTTTTGTGTAGGATTAGTATGATTCACAAATGAAACCAAGGTTGTTTCTGGGGCTGGGTTGTTCTTTGAATATTTTCAACCAAGAAATCAAATTTTTCATAGATATAGGATTATTCAGATATCCTATTTCTTCTTCTCTGCATCTTGGTAGTGTATTTTAGGGAATGTTTTCATTTCATCTAAGCTATTGAATTTATTGGCACATAATTGCTCATAATACTATATTATTCTTCTAATACTTATAAGATTTGCAGTGATATCTCCTTTAGATTTTTTTTTTTAAGATTTTATTTATTTATTTGACGGAGAAAGACACAGCAAGAGAGGGAACATAAGCACGGGGGAGTGGGGGAGGGAGAAGCAGGCTTCCCGCTGAGCAGGGAGCCTGATGTGGGGCTGGATCCCAGGACCCTGGGATCATGATCTGAGCCAGAGGCAGACACTTGAATGAGCCACCCAGTGCCCCTTCTTTAGATTTCTGACATTGCTCATTTGTGTTTCCTTTCTGGCTTACTTTACTGGTCTAACTAGAAATGTATCAATTTTATTTATCTTTTAAAATAACTGGCCTTTTATTTTACTAGTTTTCTCTCATTTATGTGTTTTCTGTTACATTGATTTTAGACATCATTATTTCTTGCCTTCTCCTTTTTTGGATTTAAATTGTTCTTTTTCTCACTACATTAGGTCATTGATTTTAGATCTTTTGTATTTTTTTCTTTAAGATTTTATTTATTTATTTGACAGACAGAGATCACAAGTAGACAGAGAGAGAAGAAGGGAAGCAGGTTCCCTGCTGAGCAGAGAGCCTGATGAGGGGCTCCATCCCAGGACCCTGGGATCATGACCTGAGGCCAAGGCAGAGACTTTAACCCACTGAGCCACGCAGGTGCCCCTCTTTCTGTCTTTTCTAATATGATCACTTAATGCTATATTCTGCCTTAGTTACATCACATAACTTTTTTTTTTTTTAAGATTTTATTTATTTGACAGACAGAGATCACAAGTAGGCAGAGAGGCAGGCAGAGAGAGAGGGAAGCAGGCTCCCTGCTGAGCAGAGAGTCCAATGCAGGACTTGATCCCAGGACCCTGAGATCATGACCTGAACAAAAGGCAGAGGCTTAACCAGGTGCCCCACTGAGCTGTGTCTTTATATTTAAAATAGATTTCTTATAGATAGTATACAGTTAAGTTTTGCTTTTGTACTCAATCTGTAAATTTCTGCCTGTTAATTTGTGTCTTTAGACCACTTTCATACAGTGGAATTACTGATATGATTCGTTTTAAGATTACCATCTTGTTCTCTATTGGTACCATCTGTTTTGTTTCTTTATTCTTCTTTTTCTGTCTTTTTGGATTAATTTAGTTCTTTTTCATGAATATTACTTATCCCCACTATTGATTTATTAGTCATGATTAATTGTTATATTTTCTGTTGTTTAAGGTTTACAATAAGCCTAACTGATCATTTTATTTTCTAGATTACATCATTTTATTTTCTAGATTTATTTTCTTATTACAAAAGAATGTAACTCAGAAATAGTCAGATGGAAGAAGTGCATAGGACAAGGTATGGGGAAGGGGCATGGACCTTCCATTCTTTCTACAGGTGTGCCAGTCTCCTTGAATCTCTGCGTATTCACCAGCCTGGAAGCTCTTGAACATGGTCCTTTTGGGTTTCCAGGGAAGCTTCATTACATAGGCATGACTGATTAAATCATTGGTCATTGGTGATTGATTTAACAACCAGAGGTCAGGAGGGTGACAGTGAAAGTTGCCACCCTCCAATCATACAGCTGGTTCAATGGGCAACTAGCTCCCATCCTTTAGTGCTTCACAAAGACGCCTCATTAACATAACAAGAGACATCTTTATAGTTTTTATCACAGGAAATTCCAACAGTTTTTGGAGCTCTGTGCCAGAAATTAGATGAAGAACAAATATATATTTTTATTATAAATCACACTGGTCAAGTCAGTTTTCCAAAGCCCCAGGTGACTTTCCATTGCAAGTAAGATAATACCTAAACTTCGTTCTAAGTTCTTCAAACCCCTCATCTCCCATCAATGCCTCTAGCTCAACAACGTGCTCCATTCTCCACCTTTAAACACCATTCCTGACATGACATCCATGTTCCTTTCCTTAAGTCTTTTTTCCTACTGTTTTACTATCCATAAAGCCTCTTTTCCATCTAATAAAGTTCTCTTTATTTTCAAAGTCCTTTTGGCCTGTACTTCTTCAATGAAACCCGTCACTACCACCCAAGCAAAAATACTCTTTCTCTGAATGTACACAACCTTTGAACCACCAGAACAGCACTCACCACACAGTTATTGTTCAAGGGATCTACCTTCTTTCTTATGTATCTTTGTTTCTCTATCCATTACACAGAAAGTGACCAATAAAGTCAATTTAATTAATAAGTTGCATGAAGGTTTATATTTAGGACAAGCTATAATCTAGAATAGATATGATTAATTCCAAGAATCTATACAAAGGCATCAGGTAATTGAACAATCATGAAAGCACATCGATAGTGTAATCAGGAGATTATGTTGGTGAGTTAGAGAGTGAATGGAGCTGATTCTTTTCATTAACTAGGATTATTTTAAAATGTTGTACTCGGAATAACTTGAGAAATCATCAATCCCAGAGTGGCAAACATATTTAAACTCTTGCACTTGCTCTAATTGTGTGGTGGAGGCTAGAAGTACCACATCTGGGATTCAGAGGCCATGAGCAGGGGATAAAGATGCTACAACAAGTAAGTAGTGTTTATCACATGTAAGGGGTGGGGGGGAATAGACCTAAAAGGTGTGAATATTCTTATAGGTCTGCAACTCAAACATCTTAGAGGTTGGCATTTCTACCACATTTTGTAGAACCCCATAAAAAAATCGGTAACATGCTAGGATTGATGTCATGTCTTGTCATAGCTTTGTTCTATAGGCTAACCAAGCCTCCTCTAACTCTGCCTTTGGTGAAGATGGGAAAAACCAGGGTGGATCTGGGAAGATAGGTCCTCTTCAATAGGCTCAACTCAGTTTCCTTAAAACCCTCTGACTATACAGATGCTCAGCACTCTACCGTCAACACCAATGGCATATGCCCCCTTCTGTAAGCCAAGCAACTCCTCACCAACAGAAAATGATCTAGGAATGAGAACTAGCCCTGCTTCTCTCAGCAGAGTATAAGATTATCAGGTAATGACAACTGAAAAATACAGAGAAGGGATCTAGGCAGGGCCAGTGTATGGAGGAGGGCCTTAGTTTTAGTGCCTTTACTTTTAATTGCAGGTCAAAACTCATCTTCCTATGACTTGCACTCAAAAAATTTTCAGGAGATCTTGTTTTAAAAAAAAACAGAGATAATTCATTGCCATCAGATCTCCTTGTAAGAAATATTAAAAATTCTGTGAATAGTTTGTGTAGGAGTCTCTGCAAACCTGAAGGTCACTGTTAAATTTCCTCCATCGTTGCTCTTTTCAACCATCCATTACATCATTATCCATCCATCCATCCATCCATCCATCCATCCATCCATCCAGTATTTAGGAAGGAACTGCACTTGATTATCTTTTCCAGGCTAAATAGTCTCCATTACTTTATACATCTTATAATAATTTTCATCACATTAATCACTAGTCTGACTTTCTTGTTAACCTGATGCAGCCCTCTGAAGTTACAAAACATATACCCAGACACTAATTTCAGTCTTTCAGTAAGTGAGGTAATAAAAATAAAGTTGCTTTATGCATTGAAAGACACTAAGTGAAGTCTAAGAAACTTGAGTCAGGACCTGCCAAGCACAGATGGATCCCTCAGTTCTATCAGTTGTCTCGTGTCAGCTTGTAACTCACAACCATCTCCATGCCAGCGTATGTTAGTTCTGAGCGGAAGCCAAGCTATGTGATAGTCCAGTCCACAGCTAACCACACTTAGTTTGCTGACTAACATAATTTCCCCCAGCACCCAACAGTGATGACGCAACTTACTTTCCACTGCTGGAATTTTTGACCCACTCACAACTTCTGCCTTTTAACCAGTGTGCTTAAAACTATTAACATTCAAAGAGATTACTTACACTGTTGCTCAGTATCTATCCTATTTGTTACTGTTTTCTATTTGTTGGCCTTGTTCTTTGTTTCTGTTTTTTGTCTTCCATCCTTTTTCTGCCTTTCATGGTTTTAACTGAGCATCCCATTTTCTCTCCAGTCTTAGTATATTTACTGTTTATACTCTTTTTTTTTTTTTTTACTTTTTTTAGTCGTCGCTTTAGAGTTTGTAATATATATTTACAGCTAATCTAGTTTCACTTTGAAATAACACTGTACTGCTTCACAGATAGTTTGAGCACCTTATAATAACAAAATAATCTTAATTACTCCTTCCCATCCCTTGAACCCTGGCAGACATTCATTCCATCTACATAAGCATGCATATATAAGCACATATATATAAGTATACATAATCGAATACATCGTGGACATTATTATTTTGCACAAACTGCTATCTGTTAGATAAATTAAAATAAGAAAAATAATTTTTATTTTCCTTTCTAATTCCTTCTTTGATGGTCTTCCTTACTTTATACAGATCTGAGATTCTGAGTTTCAGACCTTTGCTATTTTTCTTTTCTCTAAAGAAATTCCTTTATAATATTTCCTGCAAGGCACACCTACTGGCAGGAAGGTCCCTCAGTTTTTATTCATCTGGGAAAGTTTTTATTTCTCTTTTACTTTTGAAAGGTCATTTTCAGAGCACAGGATTCTAGGTTGGTGGGGTTTTCCTCTCAGCATTTTAAATATTACACTCTACTCTTCTTGCTTGCATGGTTTTTAAGGAGAAATCAGATGTAATTCTTATCTTTGCTCCTCTGTATATAGGGTATTTTTCTCCTCTGCCTTTTTTTCACTCTTCTTTCATCATTTCTGTTGTAGTATTTTTTTTTAAAGATTTTATTTATTTATTTGAGAGAGAGACAGTGAGAGAGAACATGAGCGAGGAGAAGGTCAGAGAGAGAAGCAGACTCCCCATGGAGCTGGGAGCCCGATGTGGGACTCGATCCCGGGACTCCAGGATCATGACCTGAGCCGAAGGCAGTCGTCCAACCAACTGAGCCACCCAGGCGCCCCCTGTTGTAGTATTTTTATCTTGTGTGTTATCTTTGATTTTCTATAATTTGAAAACTATACCCTTAGGTGTAGGTTTGGGGTATCTATCTATCTATCCTGCTTAATGTTTTCTGAAATTCCTGAATCTGTGATTTGGTGTCTGACATTAATTTGGAGAAATCCTTAGTCGTTACTGTCTCAAATATTTCTGTTCCTTTCTTGCTTTCTTCTCCTGCCATCCCATCTCACATGTGTTACGTCTTTTGTAGCTGTCCCACAGTCCTCGGATGTTCTGGTTTTTTTCGTTTGTTTCTTTTTTGTTTTTTGCTTTTGTTAAACTCTTTGTCTTGACTTTTCACCTTCGGAAATTCTATGGATACATCCTCTGGCTCAGAGTTTCTTTCCTCAGCTATGTTCAGTCTACTAATGAGCCCATCAAAAACATTCATCATTTCTATTATAGTGTTTTTATCTTGTGTATTTCTTTTTGGTTCTTTCTTGGGATTTCCCTCTTTCTGCTTTATATTGCCTATTTGTTCCTGCACGCTGTCCACGTTATCCATCAGGTCCCTTAGCACAGTAATCATCGTCATTTCAAATTCCCAGTCTGATAATTCAAGCATCCCTGCCATGTTTGGTTCTAATTCCTGGTCTGCCTTTTCAAATTGTGTTTTGGACCTTTTGGTAAGTATATATATTTTTTCTTGGCAGCCAGATGTGATGTGCTATATAAGAGGTACTTCTACATAATTTTTTAAGCAATTTGGTGCTAAGGTGTGGAGTTGAGGAAGCAGTTTATAGTCCTGTGCTTGGGTTTCAACGTTTTAGAGTACCAATGTCTCTGGACTAGGAAGTTCACAAATGTTTCTCAGTTATCACCCACCCCTCAATCTCCCTTAGACGGGACAGGATGGCTAGAATAGGCTAGAGTTGAGTGTTTTCATTCTCCAAGACAGAAAGCACTCCCTGTCTCTTCAGGCTCACTGTGATCCTGGATTGATGGCCTCCTTCAACTAGTTCTGTGGAGCATTTTACAACCCATGTATGTTGTTTTACATTAGAACAATCCATGCTTGCAACTTAACCCTTTTATTTTTATAAAATGCATTCATACAGGTTTGAATGTGGACAGTAGAATATGTTGACAGTTTGACAAAAACACAGGAGATAGGCTACACTGAGCCAAAACAAACGACTTCAAGTATAATGTTAGTCATCCTTCTTTTGAGGGGTTCTTCAGCCTCCTCATCACTGAACTAGTACATGCCTCCTCCATCCCACTGGTATTTAGGGTCAAGACTTCTCACGGGCTCCTCTCTCTTCCTTCCGCTTGGATCTTACCCCTTTACGCCTTACCTACATTTCTGCTGGCCCTACCTTCCTCCCCCCACAGAGCCATCAGCTCTTTCCCTGCTGCTAAGTGAAGTAATTCACCCCCTCTGCTCCTTCTCCCAAACATTACACTGGGCCCACCTAATTAAGCTTAGCAAGCCTAGAAGAACTAGTGGATGTCCATTCATCAAAATCAAGTCCTCCTTCTAAACAATTGGGGATATTCCTTTTTCTCCCCCTCCATTACATTTTAATTAACCTCTCTGTGGTATTTGATATTTTCACTACCTCCCTGAAATGTTTTCCTCACTGATCCCTGTCCCTTCTTATTTCCATCCTCTTTCCTTATCTATTTTTCCATTTTTTAAGCTCTTATTGTTCTGAGTATTTTTTAAAGATTTTATTTATTTATTTGACAGAGAGAGAGAGAGGGAGAGAGAGAGCACAAGCAGGGTGGGGGTAGCAGGGAGAGAGAGATGCAGGCTCCCCACAGAGCAGGGGGAGACAAATGTGGGACTCGATCCTAGGAACCCAGGATCATGACCTAAGCCAAAGGCAGTCACTTAACCAACTGAGTCAAACAGGTTCCCTGTTCGGCACATTTTTAAAAAAGCTGTTTCTAACCTTGCCCCATGCTCTAGAGTAGCTTTGCCAAATAGAAAAATAATGCAAATGACATATGGAACTTTAAATTTTCCAGTAGCCATGTTATAAAAAGTAAAAATAGATAAAATTAATTTTAGTAATACATGTTATTTAATCTATTATGTCTAAAGCATTATCATTCATCACACAATCAAAATGAAAATTATTAATGACTATCTTTTAGGTTTTTTAAATAAAATTTTCAAAAACTAGTATGTATCTGTAAAGGAAAAAAAAAACACCCCTCCTAAGAATCTACTCTCAATACTCTGCTACAATACTATTTCACTTCTGACAGCAGATGTGTGAGTTTCCCACACCTCCAACAATCCTGCTATACCAGTTGGGTGCCCTGTAATTTAGCTCAATTCTGACATTATCTACCTAAAGATAGAGTCAGATTCCATAGGTTAAAGGCTCAGTCCCACAGGACGGCCCTTCCCTACTTCAGATGGCAATCCCAAGTCCAGATTGTCTCCTGTGCTTCTGACTAACTAGCTATAAATCAGAGGTTTTCACAATCCCCTCCTCTGGTATGATTAATTTATTAGAGCAGCTCACCAAACTGAGAAAAACATTTAGTTACTAAATTGCCAGTTTATTATAAAAGGATATAACTCAGGGATACTGGGATGGAAGAGATACATATGGTAAGGTATGGGGGAAGGGGTGTAGAGCTCCCACATTCTCTAGGAGTTCCACTCTCCCAGCACCTCCATGTGTTTATCAGCCTGGAACCCCTCTGAAATCTGTCCTTTTGAGTATTTATGGAGTCTCCATTATGCAGACGTGATTGATTACATCATTGGCCACTGGTGATCAGCCAACCTCCAGTCCCTCTCTCAGACCTCAGCCTTAAATACCATCCCTGACATGACATTCGTGTTCCTTTCCTTGAGTCTTTTTTCCTACTGGAGGACTGAAAACTCCAACCCTCTAGTTATGGTTGGTTTCTTTGACAACCAACTCCCATTCTTGGGGCCTTTCCAAAAGTGACTGCATTAACATAAACTTGGGTGTGGTGGAGAAGAGCTTCTTATGAAAAACAATTTCACCTTTTTCCCCTCTAGTGCTATTTCGGCAACTAGATACAAAAGATGTCCCGATAGTTCTCATCACTAAGGACCTTGCAAAGATTTGGGGAGCCTTGTGCCAGGAGCTATCGGGGAAAATCAAATATAGATTTTTTATTATAAATCAAGACCACAAACTTTTACACAACATATCTCAATTCACATGCTAAATTTCATTAAAATATTTTATCTGTCTATAAACAATAAAATTTACAGTTAAGAAAGTAGCTTTAGATAAAATGTTTGAAACATACTTAAGTTTTCCAATAAAATTGAGTGAGTAGCAAAAATCATTGATTCATATTTCCATACACATTGACAAAATAGGCTCATGATGTCTGCAAGAATGGATGTGACTTTGAAGCAAAAGCATAACTCTCCAAGTTTAATAAATTCCTTCCTATGTCAACCTAGTAATAACAGCAAATTCTAAAGAGAATTACATAAATTTAAAAAGTAGCTCTACATTTGCCAATATTAACAAAGCAGTCTTCAAGTTTTCCCTGTAGTTCTTTTAGTCAAATTATAGAACTCTGTGAATTATAATTAAAATCTTTTGCATATTGAGTCATGATAAAAAGTCCTGTAAAATCATTTTGATTTGTATTATAGAAAGTTTCCATTTCAGCATAAATTCTCGTATCTGCATAGCTAGGTCATGAATAAGCATTTCCCTTCTTGGGGCTTCAAATTTGGCTCATTCATACACAGTGTGATATCAGTGAGAAAATGTAAATCATGCTGAAAAAATGTTAAAGATGTTATTTATTCATTTGACAGAGAGAGATAGCACAAGCAGAGGGGAGGGGGCAGAGGCAGAGGGAGAAGCAGGTTTCCTGCTCTGCAGGAAACCAGACTGGGACTCTATCCCAGGACCCTCGGATCATGACCTGAGCCTAAGGCAGGTAAGCACCAATTGAGCCACCTCAGCACCCCATCACACTGAATTATTATCTGACTATATAGTAAACATTCTTTTGTAGTTAATGTGCACTTGAAATATGGTTAATGCAACTGGGGAAATAAATTTTTAATTTTAGTTAATTTTAGTTAACTAAACTAAAGTTAGTTTAGTTAATTTTAAGTTTAAATTTATATTTTAAAACTGATGCTAGATACTGTGTTAAATACTTTTCCTTTAATATGACTTTATTTTTTTGGTCAAACTATTTTTTTAACTACTGCAACATGGAAGACATTATTATTATGGCATAATAATGGCATATTGTCCATTTCTAGCCATTGTCAAAGGTTTATTTCAGTGTTAGCAGTGTTCTTCTAGTCACTGATGGAAGATTGTAATGTGTTTATTTGAATATTTTATATGTGGAGCAAAAGGTACTGTATACCTATATAAATCAAAATTTGTGATTAAATTGAAATATTTATTATTTTAACTGTCATATAATTGAATCATTTTTCTAGTTTATTTATCTCTTAACCCACTTGCCCATATGCTCTTTGGGCTGCAGAGATAGGTATTTTTCTGCTCCAGACTTCCAGTGCCTAATAGTGTATATAGTATAGAGTAAGTGCTAATTTTCTTTTTAAGATTTTATTTATTTGACAGCGAGACAATGAGAGAGGGAATACAAGCAGAGGAAGCAGGAGAAGGAGAAGCAGGCCTCCGGCTGAGAAGGGAGCCCGACGGGGGGCTCCATCCCAGGACACTAGAATGATGAGCTGAGCCAAAGGCAGACACTTAATGACTGAGCCACCCAGGCACCCTGAATGAGTGATAAATTAACATCTGTTGATTCAGAAGAATCAGAACCTTGCCATGTACCTTTTCCCTTCTACTGGCCTACCATGCAGTATTGCAGCATGTTCCAGATGTCTAGATGTGTTCTTTATGCAATGTATGCCATATCTTGCAAAAAGAGGGGGAAACAACTTTAATAACAAGGCAACGCTAAAAGAAAGTCTCCATACTTCATTCTCTCAGGATGAGTCTTAAATGTTGAGAGTTCAAATATTCAGGATGCTATCAGAAAAGGGTGTTAATTCCAAGCTTCATACATTTTATTGAGAAGATCTCGCTTGTGCCATAGAATCAAAACAAATCACACTTAACTTGTCATGACTAGAGGCAGTGTGAGAGGTCAGACACACCTTGGTTCAACCCTGTCTCCTCTACTTGATAGTGTTGTAATTTTAGTCAACCTACTTTCTCTGTCTATACCTTAATTTATTCACCAGTAAAATGTCAAGGATATCAGGGTATTGTCATCTCCTGAGGTCATTGTAGAAATCAGGAAGCATACAGTATCCTAGTATAGTGACACAATCCTAGTATAGTAAGGCCTCAATAAACCTTAGCAATTCATATTATTAATATTAGGAATAATAAGCAAAGTGTATCTGCTATAGTATTTGATTGTTAGCATCTGATTGTAAGATTGCGATTAACTTAAGAAAGAGAAAGGGTCAAAGGAGAAGGAGATGGCATGATTGGATTATAAAATGGCAGAAAACAGAAAAAAAAAAAGACTAAATCAAGAAACAAAGGAAGCAGTGCAACTCTGAGAACCAACATTTTGTAAATAAAATACAATGTCTTCAAGGTGCCATGATTAGAATGATTCAGCTGTAATGACTTTTCTGCCCTGTGCTACTAGGTTAGATATTTGAATTCTAAGTTCCTGGTAGACAATCTGATTAGCTTAACATGGGTTTTGTGCCAACCCCTCGGTATGTGGGATGGGGGTAGCAGGACTGCATGCTTTACTTTTTTACTTTTACTGGATACTTTACTTTTTTTAAACAAATTCATCTTGCTCTTTATTTTCACAGTCTCTAATTCCTGTGCACTTTCTTGTTTCATGTTGTATGGCCGGGTCTTTCCAGTGAGGGCCTTGGCACCCCCTCCGGCATAATTCAGACTTCCCTACAGGCTCAAATGTTGTAGGTTGCTTTGGGTAAATCATCCCTTCCAGCTCTACCATTCTAGGAATCCTTATCCTAGGACTGCACCCTTGGCAGGCAGCTTGTCCACCTGTTTTACTTCTGCTTCACAGGAAGGAAATAGGCAAACAGAAAATTATCTACATCTTATACAAATACTAGGTAATTTATAGTTTATCATAAAAATACATGTAGAGGATATCTATTGTTTTTACTTGTAAAGCATTCCTTCTCCTTCTTTTGATAGCAGCACTCCCATTTTATTTTGAGGGATAATCTTCATTGCCTTGGAAATATCCTTTAAAAAAAAAAAAGAAGAAGATTAAAAAAAAATTATTTATTTGAGAGAATGAGAGAAAAGGAGTCAATTGAGTGGCAGGAGAGGGAGAAGCAGACTCCCGACTGAATAGGGAGCCCGGCCAGTGCGGGGCTCGATCCTGGACCCTGGGATCATGTTCTGAGTAGAGGGCTGACGTTTAACTGACTGAGCCACCCAGGTGTCCCCCTTGAAAATATTCTTGGAGGAACTGTCAGTCAAGATGCTGCATGCTCTTTACCAGGTGAAACTGCTGACTTGTTTCTGCCCTTGTCTTGATAAGATTCTTTTTATCTTTCATGCACATTTCGCCATCATCTTTGAACTACTGTTTTCTAAATACTGGTCTGTAAGCCTAGGCTGATCTGTGACAACATTTTTACTGATTTGTAGTTAAATATAAAAAAGGGGGAAAAATTAAAATTCCTGCAGCACGGTTTTCATAAAACTAAGTTTATCCAATTTAAAGGACTTTCTTTCATTCTAAAGTTATATCTTTCTAACACATTTTGATGTTAAAATATCCTTTCTTTTATGAATTCATGGTGAGAATAAATGGCAGTTTTTAAAAATACGTTTTTCTTGGCACAGTAAATACTGACAACTCTATATTGGTTTCCTCTTCTTTTTCTTTTATCTTTAAAAAAAAATAATGTTGATATATGAAATACAGAATCTGGGAAATACAGTTCTAAGTGTTTCTGCGTCTCTCCCCATTCATTTATCACGTAGTTCTGCATGGCGAAGTGTGGCTTCTGACCATCCTTGGTGAGAAACAGAAGTGGACCTAAGTTCAAATCCTGCTTCTCCACGTACTCACTCTCTGATCTAGGGCATGTCATTCAGTTTTATCCATAAAATAACAATAATACTTGTATTGATTCTGTCATGTTTTTGGTAGAGTGCTCAGTAGATCTTAGTTCTAATCATGACCTATGTCTGTTACTAAGTTCAAGTAATTTTTAAAATATTTAT
This sequence comes from Mustela nigripes, assembly GCF_022355385.1. Classification (NCBI taxonomy): domain Eukaryota; kingdom Metazoa; phylum Chordata; class Mammalia; order Carnivora; family Mustelidae; genus Mustela; species Mustela nigripes. The sequence continues at coordinate 124,316,538 of NC_081559.1, read as the reverse complement.
TTATTTATTATTTATTTATTTATATTGTCTTTCAGTTTAAAATTACTCAGAGTTTAGACTTTAAGGACTGGGCTTTTCAACCAAATTTTTTAAAATCTCAAAATACTGTCCAATTTTGAAGAGCTAGAATTTCAAAAGGTGTGCTCCTTCCGTGTCTGATGAAATATACAAGCCCCGTGTCCCTTAAGGACAGTGTCTCAGTATTTGAAAGATTTGGCTTTCCCTGTGCTGTGCTGCCTACTTTTTGGCAGGAGACAGTCCTTTGCAGAGAGTTAGGACATGAACAAAGTTCCCCTCCTCATTGGGGCATCGGCTATAGGTACTTTGATTCTTTTGGTATATCAGATCACATATCATCCGTAGTCACAGCAGCTCTCTCCTAACAAGACTCAACTTATAAGGTATTATTATATAACCTCATGTTCCTTCTGGCCTAAGTTCAGCTTGTTGGAACAGGTCCACTAGGATGTGAAAAGAGACAAGAAAATAAGTCTGAGGGGGCATTTCGTTGTTTGAGAAAAGGCTCCTTCTTCAACTGCTCTCAGCATGCCCACGGTGGGGCAATGAGAATCTATGATCAATTTGACGTTAATCCTTGTGCAATATGTGAAGTATAGGTTGGAGTTAATTTTTTTAGTTATGGATTTTTTTTTGGATATGCCTGTACGATTTCTCTCACACAGTTTGTTGAAAAGACTATTCTTCTGTTGAATTGCTTTTGCACCATTGTAAAAAACAAAAACAGCAGTTGGTTATACTTGTGTGTGGCTATTTCTGGGTTCTCTGCTTTGTTCCATGGATCTAAGTCTGTCTCCACGAATACCATATAGTTCTGATTACTGCACGTCTTAAAATCAGAGAGAATGATTCTTCCCACTTCTTTTCTTTTTTCTTTTCTGAAGTTCTTTTAGCTATTCTAATTCCTTTGCTTTTCTATATATATTTTGGAATAATCTTATCTATATCAACAAAAAAGAGATTTTTTATAAAAAAAATCTTTGCTTATATTTTTATAGGAATTGTTTGGGGAGAACTAACATATTTTACTATGTTGGGTTTTCTAATCCATGAACACAGAATCTTTCCATTTATTTAGATCTTTGATTTCTCTCACCAGCATTTTTTAGCTTTCAGCATACAAGTCCTATACATGTTTGGTTAATTTACAAGCTTTTCACTTCTTTTGAGCAGTTGTAAATGGTATTGTATCATTCATTTCAGTTTCCACGTATTTATTGCTAGTATCTAGGAATATAGTGAATTTTTGTATGTTGACCTTATATTCTGTGACTTTGCTGAATTAACTTACTATTTTGAGTCTTGTTAAAGGTTCCTTGAGATTTCCTACATAAACTATCATCTCATCTGTAAATAGTTACAGCTTTATTTCCTCCTTTCTAACCTATAGGACTTGTATTATTTTTTTTTCTTATCTTATGATGCTTACTCAAACTTCGATTACAATGTTGAATAGCAATGGTGAGAGCAAACATCCTTGTCTTATTTCTTATCTCAGATGGAAAGCATTTAGTCTTTCACCATTAAATATGACGTTAGCTGTAAGTTTTTAAATAAATGTTCTTTATCAAGTTGAGGATGTTCCCCTCTATTCTTATTTTTCTGAGATCTGTAATTAATAACTGATGTTGAATTTTGTCAAATTCTTTTTCTACTTCAATTGATAGAGTCATATATCTATCTTCTTTAGCCTGATAAAAGGTAGGTAATACTGATTTTTTAAAATTGAGCCAATCTTGCATCCATGTAATAAATCCCACTGGGTCATGGTGCATAATTCGTTTTATATATTGCTTAATTTTGTTTGCTAATAATTTGTTAAGAATTTTTTTTTAAAGATTTTATTTATTTATTTGACAGAGAAAGATCACAAGTAGGCAGAGAGGCAGGCAGAGAGAGAGAGAGAGAAGCAGGCTTCCCACTGAGCAAAAAGCCCAATTTGGGGCTCAATCCCAGGATCCTGAGATCATGACCCGAGCTGAAGGCAGCAGCTTAACCCACTGAGCCACCCAGGCACCCCAATTTGTTAAGAATTTTTGCATCTGTATTCATGAGTGATACGGTTTGTAGTTTTTGGTTTTGGTTTTGTTTTTCTTGCTTTATACTATGTCTATCTGTTGTTTTTTTATTTTTAATCCGAGAATGAGGGGAAGTGTTTTCTCCTCTTCTGTTTTCTGCAAGAGATTATGTAAGATTTATATATGCTCCTTAAACATTTGAAGAACTCTGCAGTAAAACCTTATGGTACTAAAGAATTCTCTTTTGGAAGATTTCTAATTATAAATTCAGTTTCCTTAACAGAATAATCAAATGATCTGTTTCATGTTAGGTGAGTTATAGATAATGAGTTTTGAGGAACTGGCTCCATTTTAGCTAGGTTGTAAAATTTATGGTTATTCCGTTACATGTCTTCATTTTGGTGGGGTTTACAGTGATATCTCCTGTTACATTCATGATCCCACTGAGATTAATGATTTGTTTCTTCTCTCTTTGGTCAGTTTTATTAGAACTTTGTCAATTTTCTCAAACTTTTCAAAGAACCAACATTTTTCTTCACTGTTTTTCTCTTTTCAATTTCATTGATTTTTGCTCTTTTGTTGATTATTTCCTTCCTTTAGCTTTGGATAAATTCTTCTCCTCTTTTCTGGTTTCTTGGAGGTGAGAGCTTATATTATTGATGTGAGACTTTTTCTCTTTCCTAACATAAGCATTTAGTGTTATAAATTTTCCTTAATAATGCTTTAGTTGCATCCCACGAGTTTTAAATGTTCTATTTTCATTTTATTTATTTCAATGTCTGTGTGCATGTTTGTTTCTTGGTTTATTTTTTTCTGATACACTTTCTTTGACCCATGGACATTTAGAGGTGTATTGTTTGGTTTCCAAGTGTTTGGAGATGTGTGTCTTATATTTCCATTATTAATTTCTAATTTGATTTCAGTGTTGACAGAGAACATACTCTGTATGGCTTCAATGCTTTTTAAACTTGCCGAGGTTTGCTTTATGGCCCAGGGTATAGATTATCCTGGTATGTGGTCCCTGCACCCTTGAAAAGAATGTGTGTTCCGCTGTTGTTAGGTAGAGCATTGTATAAACGTTTATTAGATCTTGTTCTTTGATGGTATTGCTAAGTTCTTCCATATCCTTGGTGATTTTCTGTCTGGTTGTTTGCCAGTTGTTGAGAGAGGGATGTTGAGATCTCCAACTATAATTGTAGATTGTTTCTCTTTTCAGTTCTATGAGATTTTTCTTCATGTAAGTTGCAGCTCTGTTTTTAGTTCTGCACATTACAATCATCCTTATCCTTCTGGTGGATGGATTGTTTTATCATGTCATGTTCCTTTCTGTCCTGGGTATTGCTCAGAAGTCTGTTTTAGCTGATGTTTGTATGACTACTCCTGCTTTCTTTTGATTAAATTTTTGCACTATATATCTTTTTTCATCCTTTTAATTCAAACATACCCGTATCATTATATTTGAAGTGAGGTTCTTGTAGACAGCACGTAGCTGGGTCATATTTTTATCCATTCTACAATCCCTGTTTTTGTAAGGGGTACATTCAGACCAATTACTGTTATTAATTATTGATATGTTAAAGCTTAAGTCTTCCTTTTTTTTTTTTTTTTGTTTTGTTTTGCTTGTTCTCTTTGATTTTTGTTTGCTTGTTTTCTTTTACCTACCTTCTTTGGGATAATTGGACATTTTTTAGAATGCCAGTTAGATCTATCTTCATTGTTTTTATGTGTATCTCTTTGTTTAGACTTTTTAGGGGTTGTTCTAGGTCCGTGTTAAACGCATATAGTTTATTAAGGTCTAGCGGTATAGGCATTATACCCATTTAAGTGGAGTGTAGAAACCTTACCTCATTTATGTTCCTTTACCCATTTACAACTGTCTTGAACATTTCCACTAAATATATAAAGAACCATATTTGTGGTTGTAGTTTTTGCTTCAACTACCAAACATAATTAAGAAAACTCATAAGAAGCAGATTCTATTTGTATTTACCCATATTTTTATATTTTTGTGTTCTGTTCCTTCCTAATATTTCAAGAGTCTTTTTTTTTATCATTTCCTTTTTTTTTTAATTTGTTTGTTTTTGGGGCTTCTTGTTTTCCATATTTGAAGTTCATATTTTGTTACATAATCAGTAATAAAAAATTATTAATGGGGGCGCCTGGGTGGCTCAGTGGGTTAAGGCCTCTGCCTTCGGCTCAGGTAATGATCCCAGGGTCCTGGGATCGAGCTCCAGGTCGGGCTCTCTGCTCAGCGGGGAGCCTGCTTCCTCCTCTCTCTCTGCCTGCTTCTCTGCCTACTTGTGATCTCTGTCTGTCAAATAAATAAATAAAATCTTAAAAAAATATATGAAACAACTATTTTAAAAAAATTATTAATGGGATAAATTCTCCCATTAAGGTCATAGATCATGGTTTTGTTTTTTGTGAGTTTTTTATTTAAATTCAATTAATTAACATATAATGTATTATTAGTTTCAGAGGTAGAGTTCAATGATTCATCATTCTCATATAATTCTCAGTGCTCATTACATCGCTTGCCCTGCTCAGTGTTCATTGCCCTCTTATCCCACACCCTTCACCCCTCCAGCAACCCTCAGTTTATTTCCTACGATTAAGAGTCTCTTGTGGTTTGACTCCTTTTCTGATTTTGTCTTGTTTTATTTTTCACTCCTTTTTCCTATGATCCTGTTTTGTTTCTTAAATTCCACACATGAGTAAGATCATACAATAATTGTCTTTCTCTGATTGACTTATTTTGCTTAGCATAATACCTCTACTTCCTTCCACATCATTGGGAAAAGACAAGATCTCATTTTTTTGGACAGCTGAGTACTATTCCATTGTACATATATACCACATTTTCTTTATTCACTCGTTTGTTGATGGACATCTGGGTCTTTCCATCATTTGGCTATTGTGGACATTTCCTTTTTGTTTGGAGAACTTTGTTTAGCCATTCTGTATCATCTGTTTGTTGGCGTTTATTGATGGTCTTGTCTTACTCAGATTGGCATCATCCTGGTTCTTGGTATAACAAGGGACTTGTTTTTTAATAGAAACATGGTCATTTTGGATATTATGTTATAAGGCTATGGATCTCATCTAGATTTTGTGTTCTATCAGGCCTCCTCTGACACCACTCTACCTCATTAGAGCCAAGTACAGGTGAAAGTCCAGTTTCTCCACTGGGCATCTATTATGTTGGTGATGGCAAGTCACATTAATGCCGAGCTGAGAGGGAGTTCTGGCTCCCCACTTGGTATCCTACCAATTTCTCCTTGCTGAAAGGAGGAGGGGCAGCCCCACTGACACTGTGTGTGGGGTGCAAGGATCGTCTTTTGGGCTTATTACTGCAATGGCGTTGGAAGACCCAGTTCCCCAGAGGGGAGGACTCACTGAGATCACAGTGGGGGGTCTCCTTGTCCCTTGGCTCCTTCTCTGACATCACACTGATGAAGGAGAGGCTATGTGCCCTCTACTGGGTAGAGGTTTATACTCCACACTCAGTCTGTTTTGGGGGTGGGGGAGGTAAAAGGATTTGGGCTAAGTGGTCTTGTTATCCTCTAAAATTTTTCTGTCTTGCTAGCCTACTCCTTTCCTCCTCCTTTGGCTAGAAAGAGCAGGCTTTTCTGAGGGCTTTTTCTGTTTGCCTGTTGGTGATACTAGGTTCCATATTCTGTTCTCAGTCAGGGATATATAATATCATGAAGCAAATACAGGGACTCATCCCCATGTAATTCTTCAGTCCTGAGGACCCTACTTGATCTGCTGTCTGCTTTCCACATTTCAGAATATGAGCACACTTATTTTATTTCTAATGTCCACAAGGCTCAGTTATTATTAGAGGGAGAACAGGGAAAAATACATCTACTCCATTTTCCTGGAAGTGGAAGTAGAAGTTGCACTTATTTTTTCCTTCTTCACATTCTGTTGCTTTGGCCATTCACTATTACTTAATAAAAACTTATATTTTGATTCATCTCTTACTCCTCATAAACACCTAACTTATGACATAAAGACTTCTACTTCTTATATCTTTCACCTACTCATTTCTTCATATTCACCAAACAGATTAAGGTAATTAACTAACTAACTTAATTAATTAATTAATTAATGTATTGCAACATGAAATTAAAATCACCTTTAAAAATAGAAATTACAAAGTGAATTGCTATTTTCCTGTGATTTTTTTTCTCTTCATGCCAGGAGTGGACATGTCAGATAAAATCCTCTAGTAGATGTAAAGAAAAGCAGAAAAAATGGTAAAGGTCTTTCCCTCATTTTTTTTAGTAAGCAGATAACTTATTTGTTGAGATATCATTGATTTAATCCTATCTGAATATAGATATAAGAGCTGAAACTCAAAATTCTAAAAGTTCATAGAAATTTATGATTTAAAGTTCATAAGCAGGCAATATTACATAACTTTTAATTACCTAGTTAATGGTGGAATATCTTAAGCTGTCACCGCTTCAAATTTTAAAAGCCCAACTCCTGTCAAACAAGCTGACATCCATGCACTTCCCAAACTACCTCTTTCATAATAATACCACAGTCATTTTTGTGTTTCTTTATTTCACTGTGACAGCTTCAACTTTTATACTTTCCAGGGGGACCATTGGCAGAACGTTCCAACAGGAAGAATAACCACATTGTGGTTTATTCTTGTTATCAAGATCTGAAGTGTTTTATCAAAGAGGAATTTGTCAGTGAGGTCTGGCAAGCCCTGGAAGGAGCTCTGGAGAGCTGTGGAAAATGTGTGTCTGGCGTATTTTGCACTTTCTCCTTTTGTATAATGAAAAGAGGATAGTTCATATTGCTATCATTGTATTTTTACTTTATTTTAATAATTTAAAAAAAGATTTTATTTTTATTTATTTGAGAGAAGGTGAGAGAGGGTGGGAGCTTGAGTGGGGGAGGGGCAGAGGGAAAAGAAGACTCCTCTCTGAGCAGGGAGCCCGAGATGGGACTCAATCCCAGGACCCAGAGATCATAACCTGAGCCAAAGGCAGACACTTAACCCACTGAGCCACCCAGGTGCCCCTATTTTATTTTCATAATTTTATTTATATTTCCCATAATTATAATTCTCTAAGCTTGTCTGAGGTACAGATAATACCAGTTCTCCAGTCTGTCATGGTGCTTATAGTCACAGGTGCACCCTGAGAAGGAAGCCTCAGAATACTGGGAGCTTTTCAGGGAAAATTCCAGTACAAGAAATCTGGGCTTGGAAAGCTCAAGATTTTTTATTTTAAGGCCATGAATTGTGAAGGCTGGTGAGCAGAGTAAGCTTGAAGGTTGGGGCTCGTGTTCAGATCTAGATATGGTCATCTAAGTATCCCTCAACTACTTTTCCCCTCTCCGGTACTTTTAACAATGAAATTTGACAATCTACATCAGCTAATTGTCTCTCCAGGCCTGGGGTAACACGTTTACCTCCAAATAGCAAAAAGAAATTTGATAGAAAGTGATAGAATATGATAAAGTCATCTTTGTGTGCAGTATTTCTGGTACTAGGTTTTCTGGCTTATAGCCCAGATTAAATTTCAACAAAGACTTTCTGAATGTTTTCCTCCAGGAAGAGGCTGTGTTAAGATGGGGGTGTGGAATACTCCTGGGGGATGGTGGCACAGACAAAGAAGGAAAAGCTGGACTGAGGAGTGCTTGGGTGGCTCAGTCAGTTAAGCCTCTACTTTCGACTCAGGTCATGATCCGGGGGTCCTGGGATTGAGTACCCCATTGGGGTCCTTGCTCGGTGAGGAACCTCTGGCTTGCCACTTCCCCTGCTTGCTCTCTCTCTCTCTCTCTCCCTGACAAATAAATAAAATCTTAAAAAAAAGGAAAAAAGAAAAGTTGGACTGAACATTTGACTGAAAGCTAAGGGTTCAGGATGACTAATAATCAAGAGCCGGTGGACAGGCCCCCACTGGAGTGTCAACAGATACACAGTGTAACGAAGGCGCTTCTTCTGGTCCTAAAGATCACAGTCAGCCTGTGTTCTGCACACCAGTCATCAGCTAGGCTTGAAGGATCAGAATTATCAGCAAGAGGCCTAGAACCTGGAGAAACAGAATAGGCAGAAAAGACTGAAACAAGGAAACAAGACCCCATGGGATGACTCAGGAAATAAACAGGACACTAACAAAGAAGGAGACCTTGAAAACAAACCATATCTAGCTCAGAGGTCTACACAGGTTTCTTATAAAGATGATAACCAAATCTGGAACACAATGAGCCTGGGGCTGGCAGGTAAAAATCAAGTGTAATCCCTTGTCTGGGATCAAGAGACAAGTTCTGGTGGGCACAACACTTCGTTATTCTTTTTTTTTTTTTTTTTAATTTAGATAGAACACAGAACTTATTATGTGCCAGACAATATTCTAGGTGCTGAGGATACAGCAGTGAATGAGCACAGATGATCCTCTGCTAATGCGGAATCTATATTTTATTGAAAAAGATAATAAACAAGTGACAAATACTGCAGAGCATAATTTCAAGTAGCGTTTAAGTGCTAAAAATAAAATAAAATAAAAAAAATAAAGAAAAAAATGAATACAACTTCTTTGGGTAAAAAGAATTTGAGGAGGGCCATATTAAAACCAGGGAAATCGCTATGTGATGATCTCATGGAAGACTGCTCCAAAGAGAACAGAAAGTGCAAAGGCCCTGTGGCAATACTGAGTACAGCATGCTTGAGAAACTGCAAGGTCAGCATGCTGAAAGCCAAGGACTCAAGGCAAGGCTGGCAGGTGAGGAGTTTGGAGAAGCAGTGGGCAGATGTTGAAGGGCCTCACAGGCCCTGGCTAGGAGTTTGGTTTTTATTGTTGAGATATTTTTCTCATCCACTCTCCTAAAATTAAACCCCACCACTTCTTGGTTACCACAGATTTTCATTCTGTGCCTTATAACTATTCATTGTTGTCAGAGGCAGCATAGCCGCTCCAGGCAAACAGTCAAAATCAGCCATCACTCTCCCCATGGAACTCTTGGCCACTCAACAACCCACAAAGTTCTCTAAATGGCAGTGCTGGAGCCCACCACAAAGCATCTAATGCCATGTGCACGTGCCATTACAAACCCCAAGTCCAGTCTAGATAATCAAGTGGGCCAGTGGAGAGCATTCCTCAGATGCTCACAAACACGCAATTCCCACAGCCCATTTTATATTTTCAAGCACATTCCTCTGAATTCAAAAAGAAAAAAAATATATATAGGGGGAATTGTTTTGAGGTCCCAGAATTTTTCTATTTAAAGTTATGGGGAACATGGATTTATATGCTTTCCTGGATATAAAATGTAATCAGAAAAGTAAAGCAAAAATAAAATCATTTCCATACCAGGATAAGAAATTCAGAGTTTACACACCTGATAAGGAAATTTGAGCCATGACTGGTTAACAAACATTATTAGAGCTGGATAAGCAATTGTGTTTGGTTTTCATTTTGGAACATTTAGCCATGGAGACATTCTGGATCCAACCCTGTTTAGCCACTCATTTTTATAGACTGAAGTGTGTCATCTAGCTCTGCTACCTAACATAAAAATATCTCAAGTTCCAGGATCTTGCTTTTTGCTTTCTTATCAAAATAATGGCCAGTTACCAAGTGGCACTAAAGCAATAGGGCATTATTCTTAGAAAATACAGAATAGATATACAGGTAGGTGTGAGGAACAGAGTGTGTGGACGCAGATAAATTAACTTGTCTCCTGGTTCCATTACTGTCTAGTTGTGTGAGTTTTACTTTGTTATTTCAACTTTTCATTCCTTGGTGTCCACTTCTGTAAAACAAGGATAAAAATACCCACCTCAGGGGCACTTGGGTGGCTCAGTCAGTTATGTGTCTGCCTTCAGCTAAGGCATGATCCCAGGGTCCTGGAATTGAGCTCCATATTAGGGGGCTCTCACCATGCAATGTTATTACAAAATTATTGACTGTATTCTTTATGTTGTACCTTTCATCTCCATGACTTAATTCCTTTTAACTGAAGTTTGTACCTCTTAATCCCCTTCACATATTTTGCCCATTCCTCCACCATTCCCCTTTACCAACCACAAATTTGTTTCTGTGTTTGTGTCTGTATCTATTCTGTTTGTTTGCTCATCTCTTTTGTTTATTAGATTCCACATTCAAGTGAAATCACAAAGTATTTGTCTTTCTCTGACTTATTTCACTTACTATAATATCCTCTAGGTCCATCCATCCTTTTGCAAATGGCAAGATATCTTTCTTTTTTATAGCTGAATAATAGCTAGATATATAGATATATATAGCTAGATATATAGATATATAGATATATCTAGCTAGGTATCTACATCTATATAGACATATCTATAGATATCTCTACATCTATATAGACATATCTATAGACATATCTACATCTATATAGACATATAGATATCTAGGTAGATATATCTATATATCTCACATTTTCTCTATCTAGTCATCTGTAGATGGACATGTAGAGTGCTTCCATATCTTAGCTATTATAAATAGTGCTGTAATGAACATATGGGGTGCATATATCTCTTTGAATCAGTATTTTTATTTTCTTTGGGTAAATACATAGTAGTGGAATTACTGGATTTTTATGGTATTTCTATTTTTAATTTTTTGAGGAAACTCTATACTCTTTTCCACAGTGATTGTACCAATTTTCATTCCTACCAACAGCGCCTGAGGACTTCCTTTTCTCCACATCCTCACCAACACCTCTTGTTTCTTGTCTTTTTTATTCTAGCCATTCTGGCAGGTGTGATGTGAGATCTCATTGTGCTTTTGATTTGCAATTCCTTGATGACAAATGATGTTAAATAGCTTTTCATATGTCTGTTGGTGATCTGGATGTCTTTGTAAAAATGTCTATTCAGATCTATTTTTAAATTAGATTTTTGGGTGGGTTTTTTTTTTTTTTTTTTGGTATTAAGTTGTATAAGTTCTTTATATATTTTGGATTTTAACCCCTTATTGGATATATCACTTGCAAATATTCTCTCCCATTCAGTAGTTTGCTTCTTCATTTTGTTGGTGGTTTCCTTCTCTGTGTAAAGGCTTTTTATTCTGGTGTAGTCCCGATAGTTTATTTTTACTTTTGTTTTCCTTGCCTGAAGAAACATATCTATATGTTGCTAAGGCCAATTTCTAAGAGATAACTGCCTATGCTTCCTTTTAGGAGTTCTGTGGTTTCGGGTCTCACAGTTAGGTCTTTACCAATAGTTTGTTTCTTTTTATTTCTGAGTAGCTTTCCATGATATGGAAGTGTCATTTCTTTTAACCATTCATGTATTGAGGGACATGTCAGTTGTTTCTAATTCGGGGCTACTACAAATAAAGCTACTTGTGAACAACCCTATACAGGTGTTTGTCTGAATATAAATGTTTATTTTCTGAGATAAATTCTCAGGAATATGATTGCTGCATTTTGTGAAGATTTATAACAATTTCCTTACTGTTATAATTATGAGTCACAAAGGTGCAATTGTTGCACTACAAGTCATTGTCAATAAACTCATCAAAGATGAAAAGAAGTTGAAGAGGAAAGGAGAGGATATGAAAGATAGCTCCAAGGATTTCAAGAGTTGGACATGGCATACGGCATACATTGCTTTTGCCTACATTCCATTGGCAAAAACCAGTCACATATTCTCTCCCTAATTGCAAGGGAGGTTAGGAAATTCAGTCTTCCAAGAAGAGGTAATGGAACATTTATCTGGCTAGGCTTTGTGTCAATAGTGAACATCATCTGTGAACAATGGAAAAACAGAACATTTTGTTTTTGCTATCAAAGCCTTGCAGGTTGAACGAAGTCTGGCTTGAGGAAACCTCAGTAGCAATCTCTGAATCACTTCCTATGAAGACAACTGAGAGAGTTAAAGCTAAGGTGGTGACAATTGTAAAGGTACTAATAAGGGTTTATTGGTAGTTATAATCATTAAAGCAGTTGACCCATACTGCATGTATTAAACTCTCCTGACTGGAGGCAAGTAATCTTTGGGAGGTACAGGAATGGAAAGGGGGTACAGAAAGAAGAGGTAGAAATGCATCAAGACTAACCTACCTGCTGGTTTCAAGAGCCATTCTCATTCTACAAGCTACAGCCAGGCTGAAGCCCGGTAAAGCCGAGATCAGCAAACCACAGCCAGCACAGCACACCCAGTGCTCAGCCTGGGTGTATAGCCTGGGGGCTAAGGACGAGGTGTACAGAATGGGTGGGAAAAAAATCAAAGGGAAGAATGCTATTTTGTGGCACTGGAAAATGTACGAAATTCAATTTCCATTGTCCATAAATAAAGTTTTGTCAGAACACAACCATACTCATTTGTTTATGCATTGTCTGTGGCTGCTTTCGCACTACAATGACAGAGTTAAATGGTTCCAACAAAGGCTGTCTGCCTAAAGACAAAGCCGGAATTATTCACTATCTGTCCCCAGTGTGCCAACCCCGAGTAGAAGCCATCTGGGCCTAATAGTTTTCAGTGGTTTTGAAAATATTGTTAGGTTCATGGAAGGCTATGCCCCTCTTAAAGCCAACTTTATTTAATGGCTTTTTCACACTGGAAAAGTAGCATTGCTATTTTTCTAAAGATCCACTTTTAATAGACCTTTTTCAGCTACTTGTCACAAGAGCAGTCATCTGAGAATTAACAATCCCATTCCTGAGCCTGAAGGGATAATGGAATTGTCCCTGAAATCCATCAGCATCGACCCTGGAGTCCATGGTCTGGAAAGAGAACTGCAACACATCCTGCTTTGAAGAGTCCATATTACATAACTGTAGCATAATCATGTTATATGACTGGAAACCTTTAAGCACCATGAAAAAGATTTTCCCCAGGCATAAAGTGCTTAAGTTTTTAACTGTATTTAGAAATCTTCAGCTTTTCCAAACTTGCTTGTTCCCCATTGAGCAGTCAAGTTCGAAAGAACATCAGCAAAAAACAAACTTTTCTTTAAAAAGAAAAAAAAAAGTTCCCATACTATCCGTGTTCTGAGATACTTCATCTTTTTAGAATAACCTGCAAAGATTCAGCATTAACGTCACAATTTATAGAAATGAACAAGTAGCACTTGGGTTATTTTGATATCCAGGGAAAAGCACGTGAATCTTTTCCACTAACACCTTAGGAAAACTACCACATTTTATGCCTTTTTAACAACTTGTGAGATTTTTGCTCTCCACATCTGATTTTGCTTTTTTTAAATGTGTAGTCGGTGAGAGTCCTGGTTTGGAACTCAGACACCCCAGGACCCAAATTCCCCTCTGGTACTTTTATTGTGTGACTTTGAGTCAACCACATCATGGGGCTCACACAACACCCATTCCACAGGATATTGTGGGAATTAAATGGGACACAGCCTGGAAAGTCCCTAGCTCAATGGCTGGCATTTAGAATATGGTCAATAATACTGTCTATGATTAAGGATTGTTGTCTCCCTGGGGCATGGATGGAGCAATGAGAGTCTTCTGCTTTGTTGCTGTACCAAACACCACAGCTGCATGGTTGTAACTTGTAGAAATAGGGCCAGAAACAAATAACAGTTATCATCAATAAAAGCATCTGTCAGTGGAGTAAGCACAATCCAATAGAAAGAGTCTCTTCTGTTTATCAAGGCAGTGGCTAAAATATATCAATTATATGGACAGAAATATCAGAGGTATTAAATTAAGTCCACAAAAACAATTGCTTTCCATTAAGCTCTTTTAAACTCCTAGGAAATCTTAAGATTTATCCAGTTCAACCACCTGGCTCATTAAGCCCTCCTGCCCTTCCCCATGATTAGGAAAGCACCAACCTTTGAAGCAACCCATTTCCATTTGAGACTATTTCTTTGACTGAAGTGGAAAGGATTTCATGGTGTCTACATTCTTCGGACCAAGTTCCATACTCCAGAGCCCAATCTGATACCCCTCACCTTTGACCAATCCTTGAATATTTCATGAGATCATCTATACTGCTCCTGCATTAACTTCTCCAGTCCCTACTACTGTTCACCATACTACAGGACTGGTGGGGCCTTCAGCATCCTGGCCACACATCCTATTGTGCTATTGTACATCAAGTACCATATAGCCCCTTTTTTTGTAAAATAGCTCACCTGCCCTGGACTCTGTCCTCTGGCAAAGGCACAACCATGTACATTTACCACTCTATGTAGCTAGAGCAAAGTATTCTAACTCCTATGTTTAAGAGCACATTTCTTTTCTTTTCTTTTCTTTTCTTTTTTTTAAGATTTTACCTATTTACTTAACAGAGAGAGAGAGATTGAGCACAAGCACAGGGAGCAGAGGGAAAGGGAGAAGCAGACTCCCTGCTTAGCAAGGAGCCCAATGTGGGGCTCCATCCCAGGACAATTAGATCATGACCTGAGCTAAAGGCAGATGCCCAACTGACTGAGCCATCCAGGTACCTTTGGGAGCACATTTCAAAGCAAAATTATTTGATCTCTTCCCTGGGTTCTGTTCTGCACGTCAGAATCACATACCAACCATACCAGAAGGCAGCGTGAGAAACTGGGATGGCAGGGTGCTGACCTGGAGAATTTAAACCTGGGTGTCCTATTGACTCAGTTCACCATACAACTAAATGGATATGCTTTTCAACATTCATTTCAACTACATGGTGAAGAGTCTGAAGTTTTATCCTACTTGTATACCAGCAAGCAAACCTGCCACAGTGTTGCAGAGGCTGCCAGATGCCATGAGATGCCTGGGTCAGAGACAAAGGAGCTTATGACACTAGGCACAGCAAGCAGCCCAGGCTTCATGTTCCTGTGGTTTCCACTTGGCTCTTGGGTCCCCCCAGGACAGGGTGGACCAGCGTGAGTGCTTGCTGAGGACTCAGCAGGTGTATACCACAGCTGCTCAAACATCACCCAGTCTTTCACAATCGGCTACAAGCAAGCTCACCCAACTTTTACCCTGGAGGGAGACATAATCTTTATTACATTGGGCAGCAAACAAACCTGCCCTCCGTTCCAGTGTGTGTATGTGGTGGGGGGGGGGGGTCACTATCTCTATTTTCCTAAGCCGTTCATTACATAATCATCCTTGAAAAGGGAATCTAGAACAAACATTGTCAATGCCTCTGCTCATAAGACATGCCAAGCCAAGAGACCCATTGTGAATGGTCTCCCAGTACATCAAGGAATTTCACATAATTACTCCAGAACATTAAGCTGTTCAGTAAGTATGTATTGAATGAACACTGTGTGTTCTGCACTCGCCTAGGTACTATGGAGGGTGAAAAGTCTACGGTCTCTAGATTCAAGGAACTTAGAAGTGATCAAGGACTTCTTGGCCCACAACAAGGACGAATATTCTAGGGAAGAATATAAAATAAGCTAAAGTTAAATTAGGAATAATTCATTCATTCACACAAATTAATATTAAATGCTTAACATAAACACTAACATTTACTTAGTGTTCATTATAAAACAGGTACTAATCTAAGCCTTTTACATATATTAAAACAAGCATATGGAGTAAATCCTAATATTATCCCTATCTTACAGATGTGAAAATAAAGGCAGAACCTATAAAGTGGCTTATCCAGAGGCACACAGCTAGGAACTCATCTTGATGCTCAGGCAGTGCCCACAGAGACCGCAGGCTTACTCTGAGCACTGCACTCCCTACCTTGATAAAAGTTGGACAAGAGCAGGGACAATCCCCATTTCCACAAAGCTTGCGATCTACTAAGTAGGACACTTGGTCATGGCTATTCACTTGATGACGGGGTGGGGGGGGGTGCTTTTGATAAGGAGCCCAGCTCAAAAGCTAACACAATAACACAAGCGAAAACTAATGCCTGCTTGGGGTTCCTAGGTGGCTCAGTCATTAGGCATCTGTCTTCGGCTCAGATCATGATCCTGGGGTTATGGGATCAAGTCCTGCATCAGGCTCCCTGCTCTAGTGGGAAATCTGCTTCTCCCTCTCCCACTCCCTCTGCTTGTATTCCCTCTCTCGCTGTCTCTCTCTGCCAAATAAATAAATAATTTTTTTAGAAAAAGGATCAATGTCCACTTGAACAGAAGAAATGGAGGGGACAGAAGAAATGGAGGGGTGGGCACAGAAGAGATACAACAGAAATAGAATTAATAAGGTGAGTGACTAATTGGAAGTTAGAAGTGAAGGAGAACGAGGTGTCTGTGATGAACCCTGGTGTCTGGCGTGGGGGCCAGTGTGCCTGTTATGTCACCGGCAAAGGAAAGTAAAAGCAAGAACAAGAACAAGCTTTAGGAAAAGGGGATGGACCCCATTTTGAATGAGCCCTCAGGGATCAATGGAGGCCCACAGAGAAGCACTTTCAGCGAGCACAGACCCTGGACTGCCTGAGAGCAGTCAGCCTGGCTGGTGAGTCCAGGGCCATGGGAGGAGCCTATATGACCAGAACAAGCATCATGCTGTCATTCTTTATAATTCGGGGTCATGGTAATTGGAGGGGTCTTTATTTCCTCAGTGCTTAGAGTGTAAATGTAGAAGCTGAAGGACTGTCAGATATGGAGGTATGTCTAATAGAGGTATGTCTAATAGAGTGTGTCCCACAAGGGCGGACTTGGAGGAGAGCTATCAGTGCGGGTGCTGGAGAGTGCCGCGTGCTTGCAGGGTAGTATGGATGAGAATAGTGGCCGCTGATGGGAAAGCCAACATCTGGTCATGCTAGGCATATCTTGTCTGGGAGACTTGGATCACACCTGCAATCACATCATTGACCTGGTCACCAGCCAGGTATCCTCACTCTGAGTGAGGATGGTGTGCCATCCTCACTGGATGAGGTTGGCCACACCTGGATGAGTGTGCCATCCCTCACTCTAGGGAAGTTGACTTAGACTGGAAGAACCTTGGAAATCCTTACACCGTCACATCAAAGGCATACGGAGTTTACAATAACAGAGAGCAACTGTCCCATCTTGGTGGGAGTCGCGTACAGCATCAGCATACAGCTGGAGCACACGTTGCAGACAACGTCAGCTGTGGTCAGCCTCCATGAAGCTCCTACACTTCACAAATTGAGACTAGTGTTTAATCCATCAGCTGTTCAAACTCCTAAGAGCTGAGACTTTTTTGAGGGGTGCAGCAGAGCCTGGCAGTCATGCTGGAGCTGGGGAAGGGCCTCTACCTTGGAAATCTCAAAGATGGGCCACTACCAACAAGCACTTCAGAGCCCTCCTTGAGGCCAAATTATGCTCCAGAAGCTGGAGACAGAGTTAGGAGTCAGTGCTGTGCACTATAAAGGAAGAACTTCACATTAGTTTGAAAAATAGGACAGTAAAATATTAACATATAAAGTTTGCGGATAACTGGTGAACAGTTATCCGCAAAGGAATTCCAGTTACCCTGGCGGCATCAAGGACCCGCCATTTTTTCACATGCTGTGAAAGGAAGATACTCCCCAGCCCACTGCTTCTTCCTTTTCCTCTTCTTGGAAAACCCTTCTCATGTCCGCATGCTCAGTTCAGGAGTCTCCCCCGCATCTCATCCCACTGCCCAGGTGGAATTGGGCACGCTCTCCTTTGAGTGCTCAGGTACTGTATATACAGGAATCTTTCACTGAGATTGGTGAACTTTTTAATTTGCATATCAAATTCCTTCTAGTGAACTCCAGTCCTTAAAGGACAAAGGCCTTGATTTGCTGTCAGATTCCTCAGCCCCTGCCTCGATGTTTGCTGTAAGATTGGTACTTGACAAATGTTGGATAGCTTAGAGGCTCATACTGACCCCCATTCCTACCTGGATTCCCAGAAGAACAAACTACAAGGCAGGCACTGAGGCCAATGTTATATGAAATAGTCTGAATTTCCAGGACCCATTGGGAAAGGGAAAGTGAGGAAGGAAATGAGCATTCTAAATCTGTAACCAGAGGAGACAGGGAGCCATTTCCCACCCAACCAGACCCCAGTCACTGAAAACAAGACCCTTTAGAGCAGGGGTGGTGGGAAGAAGCAACTGTTTCCTGTCAGAGGAGAAAATGACTGGAAAAAAGGAAGCAGAATCAGCCCACAACTTCCATGTGGGGAAAGGCTGCCAAGGGCCTCCCTTTCTGTCATTTGACTTTCCCCATCACAGATAAGCCCTTATAGTAAAGTCCCTGAGGTAAGAAAAGGAAAGTAAGTTGGAAAGCCTAGTGGCCAATGAGTACCTCTCTTACCCTGCCTTAAATCCCACCCATCAGAAAGTCAGAGAATTAAAAAACATCAAATGCAAATACCTTGGGTTTCTGGGGTACATGGAACAGACACAGGTGCTCCTTCTAGAACTAGCCTGTGACAGAGGTACCAGCAAAGACACCGCCAGCAGCTTCCGTACCTGGAATGCCAGCCATGGGCTATGGGCCTCCCTGGACTCCCTCAGTCCGTTTTTCTGGTCCATGTTAGAGATGACCCTCCAGATGCTAGAAGGATGAGTTGGTGCCAACTCCATTCCTGCGAGCATTTTGTGAACTCCAGATTAGGATGCGTCTGCTGAGCCCTATGGCCAGTGCAAGGCCACCGTACCCTCCTCCTGCCAACCTGCTATGGCTTTGGTCCCCGCACCTCCTTGGCTGGCAAGCACATCCTTTCAGCGCCTTTCCTGTGTCCTCACCTCCTACACCACAGCTCTCCCTTCTCGCTTTGGCCCTCCCTTGTGTTTGCTCTTGGCAGGGTGTGCCCCAGCCTCACCCACTGTGGCCAAGTCTTGGCTATCACTGCTGTGGATTTATGATCCAGCTTTCTGGTAACTGCCAAGGGACTGGGTGCCAGTAAATGTGGCCAGAAGCAGATGGAAGCTTCTGGATAAATTCTTCCCCTTTCCTGTTCCCATCCCCCGTCATAGATTGCTTGGAAAAGCAGTAGTCTCAGCATCTCTGAAGAGATCTCTGAGACCTGGTAACCCACTTGGGAATACACCAGATTGAGATATATTTGTTCTCTCCACTTCTGGGCCTAATCCTATGTTTGCTCTCTTCACACATTCCCAGGAAAGTGTGAGCTGGGGAGCCAGCAGGCTCAGTCTGCTGCTGGGAGCCTGGGAGGAGGAGGGTCTACTACCCACTGAAAGTACAGTGGGAGTAAGGGAAAGACAGATTATAATACTTTAAAAATACAATGGCTTGGGACTCTTCTTATTCTGGACACTTATCATTCTCCAGAGGCCAGATGAGAGGAGTAACCTACCTTTAGGCAATCTCAGGGACATCTGGACACAAGCCCCTGCAGGGAACAAGGATCCCCATGTCCACTTCTTTTAGAACTTCATGCTAGAGAGACTGAAGGGTGAGATGAGAGATGGTCCCGAGTCCCCTACTCCAGGGGCCCATGGACATGAAGAACATGGCTCCTCGGGAAGCCAAGCACAGAGCCTGGTCCCTCTGCCAGACCTTCTTTGAGAATTCCTTTCCTTTCTTTGTCCACATCGCCTGCCAGAGTTTGATGAGAAGCCAACATGGAAAACAAAGCAGGCTTCGTGTGGTCCAGGGAGAGAGTCACCACAGGTAAGGAGTCAGGCCAACCTGGAGCCTCATCCAGACCTACTACATAAAGACCTCGGGCACATTATCTAACAGTTCTATTTTTAGTTTACTTGTCTATCAAGTGGGAATGCTCAAGCCCAGGGAAATTGAAAGACTTTGGAATGGGCCTAAGAGATCTCTGAGTGTCCTTTCAATGGCATGTTGGGCATTGCTCCATGGATGTTCAAGGATTATTGGATTCCATGGGAGTGTGTGTCTTTGATGGTCTCCAATGAGGCTGTTTTACAGTTTGGTAGAGATAGAAGTGAGTCTACAGAAGACTTATAGTACTTATAGACACATGATTTAATCTTATTAAGGGCAACACAAATCAATTCTGTCTGGTTGAGAATATACATCTTTATACATTAATCTGAATTTGAACTAGTTTTTACCTTTCAGCAGTTCCCTTCTTAATTAATGAATTACATAAAATCTTCAGTGCATGTTCATCTTACAAAAAAGTCATGATTTTACCATTTTGAAAATTATCCTTCAAGTTATATCATGACTTAAAAGGGTTTGAGGATGATTAAATGAGGCTGTGTATACGAAGAGTCTGATATAGAGGATATGAAATACAGGACAGCAAAGTCTGATGTGGAGTAAAAGATCACACACAAGGGAAAGGAAAAGATGGATTTACAGCTGAGGCCATACTATGTAACCTTTTCTAATATTGACAACTACCCAGTATGGTAATCATTATTAACCTGGTATCATGAAGAGTTCCCTGATCTCTGGATCCTAGGGCACTTGACCTAAGCCAAGATGGTGGGAGGTAAAGCAGAGGAGACCCAGGTCTGTCTGACTCTAAAAGTCCATGTTTTTTTCCACAAACCACCTAACACAGGCCAAGAATCAGTGCCACCCCAGTGTGGTGGGGAGGGAACTTCTATAAATAGGTGGGTATCTGCAAGTGAAGAGGGAGAAGGTGTTCAGAGCCCTGGGCACCCTGGCTCAAAAGGAGCCAGGAGGAAAGGGGGTGAGTGGAGAAGGAAGGTGGCAAGGGGACAATCCTGAGGACCTCCAGCCTTGGGCAGATACAGGCTTTGTTCCCTCAGCCTCCTTCCTGCTCCTGCTGCTCGAAGGAGGGTGAGTGAAAGGAAAAAAGCAAACTGAAATTCACATTAACTTCATAATTTCATCCAAGCAGGGACATTGACATTTTCAAAGACCAAAAAAAAAAAAAAAAAATGACTCTTCCAGGTCATGAACAATGTCAATGAGGAGACAGAACGGAGGACCCCTGACCCCTGGGATCATACACCCGCCCCCCCCAACTATACTCCCTCCAAAGGTTTTAAAGGGTCATTATTCATCAGAATGGTAAACTCGCTGACTGTACTCTGTAATATCATTCGTCAAATCTCTGACCAAGTGGGTTAATTTTTAAAGACTATAAACCCTGCTTGTTTTTTAAAATAAAGATAAGCATGCAAAACTGGTAGTTAGGGATATTAATATTAAGACTGATGCAATATTAATAAATTTTAATTGCTTTATTATTTATATTGACAAAGCAACCAAAGTCCATTAAAAAAGGAAAAACAAACCCAAACAGGCTCCATTGTGTTGTTGTGTGCCGATCTGCTTAAAAAGAGTAGCTGCGGGCCTTCAATACCTAGCTACACACATCAGTGATATCTTGACCAAGCCAACAACTACCTCAGCCTCAGTGGCCTTGTAAGTGATTTCTCAGGTTCCTCCCATGTCCTTCACAGGT
Organism: Mustela nigripes; assembly: GCF_022355385.1. Classification (NCBI taxonomy): domain Eukaryota; kingdom Metazoa; phylum Chordata; class Mammalia; order Carnivora; family Mustelidae; genus Mustela; species Mustela nigripes. The sequence continues at coordinate 124,295,288 of NC_081559.1, read as the reverse complement.
AGTAGATGGTTGCTGCTAATCTGGGGTGCTCATCCAATTTATCACTGGGATATTTTAAATTACTATTTCTCCCACCCCTTCACCTTCCATCTCATACATCCCCAACCAGTGATTTTGAAATATATGGGATGAAAAAAAAGAAGAAGAGATATATGGGATTTTTCCTGGAGGAGAAACATGTTCTTAACATGTAAATGGGAACTAAATGTCAAGCTTTAAAGATGGAAGTATGTCTTCTAAAATTGTGAAACTAGAGACATTTCTAATCGACCATTTTTCTTCTCCTGACCTTTTAGTTCCATGACCTACCAGAGGTCATTTCATTACAGCCCTCTGAGGAAAAAGTTGCTGCATTTTCGCCCAAATGCAGACCCAGGAGTGAGGGAGGGAAATGGGCAGCTAGTCTAGCCTCGTCATCAAAGACTGTTTCAAATAGCTTTCGAATGACTATGAAGACAAATGAACAGTAGATTATGTCTCCATATGATGAAGAGCTGTAATAACTGCCGAACTTCTTAGAATTCCAGGCTTTATATTTTCCTAAAGGAAATAGAGCATACAAAATACAAAAATGGGGAATAATAATGAATTATCAGTAATCATATAGCTACCTATTCTAATTTGTTTTAAAATGATAAATTGGTTTTTATATATTATAAGAAAAAATTCATCCTACTGGGTGTTAGGAATTAGATTTCATGGAAAAATTTCATTGTCACTGAGTCACTTGGCATTTTGTCGTGACCAGTTAAAGCAATCACTTCAATAAAAAATATGCTGTGAACGAGAAAAATTTTAGGGGCAGCATGGTCTTTTTTTTTTTAGTGTTTATTCTTTTTTTTTTCTCTAGTGTTTATTCTTGATTGAATCATATTTAGTCTTACTGAGTGATTAGTCTTACTGAATAAACCACTGACAATAACCAAATGAAAGAAGCAATATTTTTTTTACCAACTATTGGCAGATTATTTAATTCTAAAAAGGTACTCATTAAAAGATGTATATGGGGTGTGTGAGGTATATGTGTGTGTGTGTGCCTGTGTTCATAGGTGTGTGTGAGTGTATGTGTGTATGAATGTGTGTGTGTGTGCCTATGTGCAACTTGTGGTAGTAGCCTGATTAGTGGTCATACCTCTACATATAGGAGGACCTCCAAGTTCTCCCTTAGCCCTTCTGCTCCTTTTAATCTCTACACAGTAAGAAATCATTTATCACTTGGCCAAAGCCAGGAATAAGAATCATTTTCCCTACAGTGGGCAAATGATACACAGTAAAATCATCATCATCATCATCATCACCACCATCATGTCAACCATGAAGACACCTGTCACAGATCATGCTTCATGTTTGAAAATTAATTTCTGGACATCATCCCAATAGCAACAATATTATCTACTCACCTGAGAATCAACCTAGTCCAATGAACAGCAATGACAAGGCAGTACTGTAAGCATGTGCTAGGATGAACACATGAAGAGTGCTGCTAAAATTCTGCATTTTAATTATTTGTAAGTTCTGTGAAAATACGGACTGGGTCAGTCTCAACTCTGGGTCATAAATTCCCTACCAAAGACTGAAGTACCAAAACATTGTGTTAGTAGTAGAGGATCTTTGGTTATTTTAAAGGAAATATTAATGTCTTTGAAGATGATAGCAATTCCTTAACAAATTCAGATAGCATATTCCAGAATGCTGTGATTTTAAAGTATTACTTTATGGCAAGGGCCACACTGGCCATCATTACATACCTCTTTCCCCGAAGACCTGAGTGGAGGTTGTGTTCAGTGGTGTTCAAGCATTGCTATTGGGCTTTACTTAGTGAGTAACTTGCGTGTATCTTCACGTCCTGGCGATGGGAAAAGAAGAGTTTAAATCTCCTTTTCCTGCCAGCCAACTCTACCACTTGACCATTTTATCACCCTAAGTGCATGCTGTGTGATGACGCATTTCAGACTCACAACTCAGTAGTAGCAGCATTATTGCTTTTCAGATGAAGACATTGAGAAGAAGTTAACTAGGAAGATGTGGATCTGAGATTTGGAACCTAGTTGCTCCAGCTCAAGACCTTCACCATTTTCAAGATTTAGTGCATGAGTCAGTCACAAGATAAACAAGCGAACAAGTTATTGAATTCAGAGACTGAGTATGGCCAGGAAGAAAAAAAGCCTCAGCATAAGGAACTAGAGAATGAGAAGAGCTTCTGGGAAGAGAGGCCAGGGAAGGCCTCTAGGACGAGATGAGGTCAGAATAGAGGTCTCAGTGACATGGAAACAGAACCAGGCTATGGTCCGCAGGAACAGCATTCCAGGAGGAAGGAACTGCATGAATAAAGACCCTGCAACTAGTTTGAGTTTCATCTGAAAATTAATTTTCTATATGAATATTCTCAAGGGCCCCATGTCTACCCTGTTCACTTTCCCTGTTACCTTTTTCCCTGTTTCCTCTTTCCCTGTTACCCCTCCATGTTGCTATATTTTTCTTCCCAGTCCCCTTCTGCTTCTCTCACTGCCTTCCCTTGCAGTGGTTTCCCACCTCGCTGCCATACAGTATGAGCACAAGGAGAGAAGATCAGAGGAAAGAAGGGAAAACGGGAGGGGAAGACTTCAGATATGACATGCTCCTACAGATGCTGCGTGCTGTCGTATACTAGGCCTGACTTTGTGAAGCTGGGATTCATCAGGAGCTCTATCCCCGCCTCTCCTGCCTAACTCAGAGCTACACTGTGTGTTCAGTTGTAGTAGCTTCCACGAGCCCAGGTGTTCTGGTATACATAGTCCTTTAAACCCCAACACTGCATTACTCGAATCTTATATTGGATCTGTACTTCTACATGCTACAATTCCATAACTTGGGGTGTAGATATAAATTGCAAATACATTTAAATAAACAAATAAGAGCACCGTGGTTATTGTTTGCAAAGTGCCCGCCGTGATTTCCCTCTGTGGACAGGTCTATGGGTACGGCCTCCCACACTGATGCTAATGAAGGAGCAGGAGGCTGGCTGAGGACAAAGCAAAGGCTGGTGCCTTGCACCACCCCCCTTCACCCGCTCCCCTCCATATGTGTATCATTCCTCAGGCACCCCTGACTGCCATAAAACGATAAATAGTTAACTTGCAGAGATCACAGTCCTGCAAGGTAGGAGTCTTCCTTGGTTTGCAAATGTCCTTGAGATTTACAACAAAGAAGTTACTTTATGAATAGCCCAATTTCCAGGGACACAGAACTCAGTTCCTCAAGCCCTAATGTCACCCTCCCCTCCATGAAAACGGAAGGAGGCAGAGGTAGAAGGAAAAGTAAATAAAGTTAAATTTCTTCTAAACCTAAATCTCATTAACAAGGATGCTTGATAGCAGGAATGTAACATTCCACCAGGAGACTCCCAATTGTCTTTACTTGATAGTAACTAGGCCTTCAATATCCTGATAGTGCTTTTTTCCGCATGCGTGGGCTAACCGGCCAGTTCTGCTTCTGTAAGATTGCTTTGTCTGCTTTCGCATGGGGTCCCCTGACCCAATTCACTGACGCCAAGTATGCCTGTTCAAACTGTCAATCAATCAGCTCAGTCCCACCCGAAACTTGTTTGTACCTGTCTATAAAAACCCTGCACCAACCCAGCTCTGGACCTCTCGGCGTTATAGGCAACGAGCACTGCAGAGGTCCAGGTTCGAACCTGCAATAAACGACCCTTGCTGATTGGCTTTGACTCACGTCTCTGGTGGCCTTTTAAGGTGGGGGTAATACTCAATTGGCATTTAATTTGGAGGTCCCACCGAGACCTCCCCTTCAAGCCCACCAGACAACTGGTCAACGGGTCGCTGCAACCAAGGAGCTTTCCATTTCTTTTAATCCTGAAAACCCTTTTCTCCCATGTGAAAGAGCCTGAGCTAGCCTCCTGGTGGAGGGAGAGGTTCCAGCCTTCCAGATTTTCCCACCATTTCAGGTGAGGTCCCAGATGCAAAGTCATCCTGGATTCTCCAGCTGCACCTGAGCTGGCCCAGGCAAAGGCCCTCTCCAGCCAGGATAGGAAATAATGGGAAATAATAAGTGTTTTATTTTATGCTGCTAAGTTTTGGCATGGCTTGTAATACAACAAAAGCTCACTGGTAAAAACAATAGCATTTTCTCCAGGTAAAATACTTGAAAGTAAATACACAGCCATATTCTAAATTATATTCTTAATAAACTGCTTAGCTTTGCACTAATGTAACTAGTTCATAATTTTTAGTAAAAAACTTTCCTGATAATATAGAAGGGATGCTTATTAAATGTGAAGAGGGCAGGAAATTAGGAATGATGTAATTAAATGAAATAGATGTTTGAAAAGCCCAAATGATAAGATATTCAACAAGGTAAAATTCATTACATATTAAATATGGAGTCTTACATCATGGTCCATAATATCTACAGCATACATATAGTTTCTTGGGTCTTGTCTGAAGCATTTGAAGATAAACATTTTGGGCAAATTCTCTCCTTTGGTTCAGAGAAGATGAAAACAAACAAACAAACGAAGAAGGAAGTACCAAGGAAATCTGGACGGCCTCATTGGATATTATATTATTTAATGTTGGCTACGTTCTTTAATAAGTAGATCCCAAAGATACAGATGTAGTGAAAATAAGGGCCATCTGTACCCCAATGTTTATAGCAGCAATGGCCACGGTCACCAAACTGTGGAAAGAACCAAGATGCCCTTCAATGGACGAATGGATAAGGGAGATGTGGTCCATATACACTATGGAGTATTAAGCCTCAGAAAGGATGAATACCCAACTTTTGTAGCAACATGGACGGGACT
>NC_081559.1:124185769-124290387 GCF_022355385.1 Mustela nigripes | reverse complement strand
GAAGGGCCATCTGTACCCCAATGTTTATAGCAGCAATGGCCACGGTCACCAAACTGTGGAAAGAACCAAGATGCCCTTCAATGGACGAATGGATAAGGGAGATGTGGTCCATATACACTATGGAGTATTAAGCCTCAGAAAGGATGAATACCCAACTTTTGTAGCAACATGGACGGGACTGGAAGAGATTATGCTGAGTGAAATAAGTCAAGCAGAGAGAGTCAATTATCATATGGTTTCACTTATTTGTGGAGCATAACAAATAGAATGGAGGACATGGGGAGTTAGAGAGGAGAAGGGAGTTGGGGGAAATTGGAAGGGGAGGTGAATCATGAGAGACTATGGACTCTGAAAAACAATCTGAGGGCTTTGAAGGGGAAAGGGGTGGGAGGTCGGGGTACCACGTGGTGGGTTAGGGCACAGATTGCATGGAGCACTGGGTGTGGTGCAAAAATAATGAATACTGTTATGCTGAAAATAAAAAATAAATTAAAAAAAAATAAGTAGATCCCAAATTATGGAATTGTTAACACACAAGAAGAGACTATGTATTACTTACGTAACAATGCTGGGAAGGTGAGCAGATGAAGCAGAGTGGCCCTTGGCCATACAAACCTTCAGGAATCCAGGCTGACAGAGTCCTGCCATCTTCAGTATGTGGGTTCCAATATCCCTAGCTTGTAAAATCCAATTCAATCTAATATCCCTTCTCTATTTCAGTGGGTCAGAGGGAGAAGGACCATGCAGGATTCTGTATAGGAGGAGATAATGGTGTAGCTCTGAAATGGCAGGCATCACTCCCTTTCTCTTATTCCATGGGTTAGAACTCAGTTAACAGGACCATCTAACATTAAGGAACGCTGGGAACTCTATGCGTTAGGAAGTCAGGAACAAGAGATTATGGCAAAGGCTCAGCCTTTTTCACTCCAGCGTTTCACAGGAATGCACAGCTACCCACCATTCATTCTCATCCTAATCTTCTGATGGACCCACTCCTTTTCCTGCCCTGCCCTCTCACCTTGAGTAACTCACCGCCATTAATGTGCACGAGGTTACATTACTCAGGTGAGGTGCAGAGAAAAAAAAAAAAAAACTGTTGAGATCCATTCACTCAGAGAGTTTTAGTCAGTAAAAGTCAATACTGGAAATGACTGCGAAGAAGCAGTAAAGGTCACTGATATCAGTAGTGCCCGGAATGAGAGCGGTGTTCTTCCTTGCTCTTCACTGCTTGTCTCAAACATGGAGTATTTCATTCAGGTTCCATCACACGTGCAAAAGGATAAGGTGGGTCGCAGAACCAAACCATAGGAAGACAAGCTGAAAGAAGTGGAATGATTCAGATGGAAGAGCAAAGAAGGATCAATGGAGAGGCTATAATTGTCTTTACAAGAATATTTTATAGAAGCTAAGCTTTTTCTGATAATAAACTCACAGGGTAGGGGGTGGAACGTTATCCATATTCCCACCACCTAGAGACAAACTCTGTTAACATAACTTTTGTATAGTTCCTTCCAGACTATTTTCCATGCATAATCTTTTAAGATACTCTTGCATTTTATGTATTTTTTGCATTTTTGCATGTTTTTGTCATTTAGGAGAGTAAGCATTTGCTTTATGTTTTTAGGGTCTTCAAAAACACCATTTCCTAAAAACACATACTGTTTCACTGGGAAGATATATCACAGCCACTCACTGCTCAGGATTTAGATTGCTCCTAATTTTTCACTATTATAAATATCATTGGGATGCACATTTGTGTGCAGAAGCCATTTTCCTACTCATCAAAGTACTGTCTACTTGCATAAAATCTCTTCATATGTATGCTAAATTGTCTTTCAATATTTTTCTCCCACTGGTAAATAGCTAAGAATGCATGTTTCATCAACCCTTCTCTAGTGTTTGGAATTACTTAAAAATGTTTTCTCTTAGAGAAAATTCACGAGTTTTTAAAAATCTTCATTCCTTTAGTTATTAGTGAGATTAAACAATTTTCCAAGTTTATTAATCACTTATATTTCTGCATTTGTGAATTTTTTTACCTTACTTGACCACAACTAATTAGTGTTTTCCTTATTGACTTGTATGATATAATTATGCTGATATTTTAGCACATCTGTCAAGTTTATTTTCTTTAGTTTCTTTGACTTTGCTATTATTCATTAGTTTGTCTTAATGTATTCAAAAAATTTAACCTCATCTATTTTTTGCTAATATTTAATATAAGAAATTTCTTTCCAGTTTAGGGGATGAATAAATATACATTGATATTTCTCCTACCTTTTTTAGAGTTGCTTTTTTTTTACATTTAATTCCTTAATGAAACTATAACAGTATTTCAGAAGTCCCAGATTGTCTAAAGCTTTATTTCAAGTTTGACATTGATTTCTCAAATAGCTATCTTCAAATATTTAAATGGATGCAGAACGTAAGTGGTAGAATTAAACTGGCTTTGCATGGCTCCAAGAGAGAGCATTAGAATCAATGGGTTAAATTATAGATTTTGGTTTCATAAAAGAAAGCACATTCTAAATGGTGATGACATTGAAATATTTAACACCTGATATAGCATGTTCTCCAAGCATCCAAGTGGATTTCCAGCCATAAAAAAAACTGACAATGCCCTTTGGTGTAACAGGATGAACATCAACCAATGTTAAAATTACCTGGAGAATATGAAATGGACCACTTTGAAGTTAAAGGTGCAATTACCACATGCATCAGTTATCCCATGATAGTCCTGATTTATGCCTGTTGTTCAGGTATGATTATCTGTAATGTCTTTTTTCCCCCACTTTCATACTCTTCCAATTTAGATAGCTCTGATCAAGGCAGCACTCTCTGAATGAAGATATTCAGCTGGAAGTGGGGGGACTAATTTGGAAGGTGTGGAATAAGGAATTCTGCCATTAAGGGACTATTCTAATCACTTCCCAGGCCCTGTTGTCAGGTTCTTATGGCCCAGAGTGCATCCAGCTGTACCCAAGTCCCTGTATCCTCTGCACAGCTTGATGACTACTTTGTGGGACTGTGTATATGCTTATATATTTCCCCATCAGAGCTCGCGTGTAATGTGATATTATGCTGGTTTTTCCCACTCACATTCCCTAACTCATGCCTAATATAAAGCAAGCACAATTTGTCTTGGTTGTCGAGCACTCCCCACCCTAAAAAAAGGTTGAGGAGGTGGGAGACATCCCCAGTGACGACGGAGTAAGTCATCTGGTCGCCGTTGAAATGTTGACAACCATGAGATTTACATGGTTTATGTCCATAGACTATGGAAGCCCTAATAAGGCATACAAAGTTCCCTGAAATTCTATCCTTTGACTCTACTGCAGAGTCTGTAAATCCTTCTGAGCCCTCAAGATAAAAAGGAAGAGAAAAAAGAATTCCCATATCATCCCTCGGCAACCTTTGGAGTAGATGAAACAGCCTAACTGCTTAGACAGGAAGCCTTCCACTATGCAGCATCACACTCAAGGACCTTTTAGGAGGGAAACAAGTATGGGTAAAAATGTGACAATACACAAGAAGATAATTTCACTCCTCTGACTGTATTATATCCTATAGCTAGAGGAACTAAAGAGGGTTCATTTGAATGGTAAGTGTTCACATTAGTGAAGTTGAATGAGAGTGTGTATTAGGCAATAGGAGGTGGGGAATGCAGGACCTGCAGTTGCAGAAATAATTTTCTAGACTGACCAATAAAATACGCCTCACTTTTTATTAAGGGTTTTAGGAAATCATGCTCACATTCTCAATCAAAGGATCTTTCTCGAAGAATCCGTAATAACAAATCTACAAAAACCTCAGGGGTTTAACACATGAAGTTTGTACTCATTCAAGTCCATTAAGAGCTCATGAGCTCTTTATGTGGTTCATAAAGTAGGATGATGAGCTTTCAGTAAAGGTTATTTGGGTCATTTTAAGGCCAAATTATGAATATAAGTCAATGACCCTTAAACAAGACCAAGATGACATAATGATAAATTAATATGATGTCAAGCAATTCATACAATTAACTATCACTTGCCTCCGTAAAGAAACTTTTCTCATCTGAACTTGAGCAGCTTCTCGTTCACTCAAATTTAAGATAGGACTCAAATTCTTTAAGAATTAAGAACAAATGATTCTCATTTGGAGACCTGGATTTTACCGGAGAGGAGAATAGGGTTTTCCCCCACATTGTTCCCTCTCCCTGAGAGTCTTCTTGTTGGGGCAGTGGGGGATTCTTCTGATGCTTCCTGAGGAAAAATGCCCTTTCTCCAGCCTGGGAATGACTGCTGAGTGAATCTCCATAACCAATGGATTTGTGGGGAAAGATTTACTTAAAATGTACATTGAAACTTATTAAGAGACTAGTCTAATATGATACTGAGATTTTATTTTATTTTATTATTATTATTATTATTATTAGATTTTATTTATTTATTTGACAGACAGAGATCACAAGTAGGTAGAGAGGCAGGCAGAGAGAGAGGAGGAAGCAGGCTCCCCGCTGGGCAGAGAGCCCGATGTGGGGCTGGATCCCAGGACTCTGGGATCATGACCTGAGCCGAAGGCAGAGGCTTAACCACTGAGCCACCCAGGCGCCCTGATACTGAGATTTTAATACAGAACTCCAGACATTGTTTGAGCACTATGAAATATAATAAAGCTATTATCTCTTATATTGTTCATTTCCTACCTATAATAATACAGCTATCACTATATTGTTTCTTAGGCTTTACAGACCTATCAATATTCATGGTTTCTTATTAATATTAAAAATACAAGTGTCTCTGATTTTTTATCTCTGCCTTCTTATTTGCTACTTTGTGCGTCTCCCACTCTGCTCTCAAACACATGCTGTGTATTTCTTGAACACACACACACATACACATATCCACTTCAGTGTAGTGCTGGCTCTTTTAAAGTGTATTTCGTCATTTACTTCCCACAAGAAGTGCTATGTGTGTAGTAGTCTTACTTTACAAAGCAAAAATGTTAACATAGGGAGGTTAAATGCTCTGCCAAGTTTCCATGCCTCTCAAATGGTATATTACCATATAATTGTTTAGATAAATACAAGGTGCTCTTGTGCAATAGGGTAATAGACAGTACAATTATTTGGCACAAGGGTTTTAAATGATTCTGTCTTAAATTCATAGCCACACAGATGGACCATTTCAAATCATTGTGTTTTCATTACCTTTATTTTCATGGAATCGCAGACTCCCCATACCACACTCTGTGAGTTCAAGACTGTGGTCATAGTCCTTACAACCTTTCTTGGAGTTAGGAGCAGTCATTGAGCAGACTGAAGATATACATTCAAGGCCAGTAAAGTCCAGAGTGGAAGTGAAAGTCCATGGAATGCGAATGCGTTAATTACTTGTGCACCCAAGTTCCTTCACGTTTTTCATAACTGCCTCAGACATGTCCTCAAACTACATTATTCACATCTCATGTCCATCTGAGCTCAACCTCTAACCTCCTAGGTCACTAGTTCCTACATTTTTTGCACCAACCAGGTTGTTGCTGCTGTAGGTGAAATGTAATGGCCACAGACATATCATGCCTGAGCTCCTATAATGCACAAGCAGGTCCAACTAATGCTAATGGCAGCACAAATGTTTCTGTAGTTAAACCTCAATATGTTTCTCAACAGCACTTTTTAAAAAAGATTTTATTTGTTTATTTGACAAAGAGACAACACAAGTAGGCAGAGCAGCAGGCAGAAGGAGAGGGAGAAGCAGACACCCCACTGAGTGGAAAGCCTGATGTGGGGACTCTATCCCAGAGTCCTGGGATCATGACCTGAGACAAAGGCAGCTGCTTCACCAACTGAGCCACCCAAGTGTCCCGCTCCTCACAAGTACTTTTTAAAAAATCTCCCCTGGTGTCCAAGCAGCTTATGAACAAAGATTCTGAAAAATCAGGACTAATTTTTAAAATTTATGGTCACCAAAGGAATATGGACTAGTTTAATGACTTCCCCACCACTAAGAAGGCAGGCAGGTCATGAGTCAGCCTGGGACCATCCTGAGTACTTTTCTTCAACCTTCAGTCTAAAAGTATTTCTCTGATAGAAGCTGCTACTTCATGTAAAATAAAGAAATTCCTCCAAACTAATGCACTAATTTCTTTTTTTTGGTCCAAATTTCTACACATAGATCCTATGTTTCTTTTTCATTTCCAAAAAACATGTTTCTATACCATTTTTTAAAGATTTTATTTATTTATTTGACAGACAGAGATCACAAGTAGGCAGAGAGAGAGGAGGAAGCAGGCTCCCTGCTGAGCAGAGAGCCCGATGTGGTGCCCGATCCCAGGACCCTAGGATCATGACCTGAGCCGAAGGCAGAGGCTTTAACCCACTGAGCCACCCAGTCACCCCTCTATACCATTATTAATGCTTTATTTTATGCAATGAAAAAAATCTTATCTGGATAAATTTTGTAATAGCACTGACTTAAACTTACTCTCCCTTCATTAAAAATAATAATCACAGTACAATAAGCAATAACAGAATAAAAAATTCCCACCAAAGCTTCTCAGTTTAGTTCACAGTAGAACAAACTAACCAAACCACAAAACATACTTTGGTGGAAGCTGACATAGTAGAAAAAGCCTTCTATTCGAAATCAGGGAATTAATTGCTGAGAGACCTTGTGGGGATTGTTTGAAAACTGGCGTAAAAGTGAAAATGCTATTTGAAATGCCATCATTGACTTTAAATCCCTCACTTGGAAATACACATATGTACTCATGCATTTGGTCAATCAACAAATATCTGTAGAGTGTCAATCATGTATTGCAGACATAAGTGTTAGGTATTTATTCTGATTTAGGTTACTGAACCGTCTTTCTAATCTAATCTCTTTTTAACAAAGAAGAAAATAACTTTCTGCTGGATAATTAAAAACTCTGCAACAAGCTGCAATAAGAAGTCATCTAAGGCATATTTATTTACTTCTAAATTTCATGCGACTATTGAAATCGAATTATGTATTACTCATCATTGAAACTTGGGATTTCTTTCCACTGAGGTATTTCTGTTTCTGGGGAAACTGAGGTCAGAGGCTTATTTTCATTGCTCTCCCTTGTGTGTTTCCTCTGTCCCTTGCTTTCTGGTCAGACTGAAAGGATAGACAGAATGAATTGAGAGAGGAATGTTAAGAATTTAAGACATCCATCTTTTGTGTGACGAGGCCCAATTCAATTTAAGAAGAATGAAGCAGAAGAGTACTAGAAGAGAGCCATCTAACCTGTTCTTTCGAAAAGTTCGGCTTCTGAAGAGCAGGGAGGGAAGGGTTCGAAAAAAGGGACAGTTAAATGCTTGCATTTCTACTTAAGAATGAAGGGGGCGACATCTGTATCCTTGGGGTAAATACCCAGGAGTGCAATTGCAGGGTCATAGGGAAGCTCTATTTTTAATTTCTTGAGGAATCTCCACACTGTTCTCCAAAGAGGCTGCACCAACTTGCATTCCCACCAACAGTGTAAGAGGGTTCCCCTTTCTCCACATCCTCTCCAACACATGTTGTTTCCTGTTTTGTTAATTTTGGCCATTCTAACTGGTGTAAGGTGATATCTCAATGTGGTTTTAATTTGAATCTGGGCATTTATCCCAAGGATACAGATGTCGTGAAAAGAAGGGCCATCTGTACCCCAATGTTTATAGCAGCAATGGCCACAGTCGCCAAACTATGGAAAGAACCAAGATGCCCTTCAATAGATGAATGGATAAGGAAGATGTGGTCCATATACACTATGGAGTACTATGCCTCCATCAGAAAGGATGAATACCCAACTTTTGTAGCAACATGGACGGGACTGGAAGAGATTATGCTGAGTGAAATAAGTCAAGCAGAGAGAGTCAATTATCATACAGTTTCATTTATTTGTGGAGCATAACAAATAGCATGGAGGACATGGGGAGTTAGAGAGGAGAAGGGAGTTGGGGTATATTGGAAGGGGAGGTGAATCATGAGAGACTATGGACTCTGAAAAACAATCTGAGGGGTTTGAAGTGGTGGGGGGGGTGGGAGGTTGGGGTACCAGGTGGTGGGTATTATAGAGGGCACGGATTGCATGGAGCACTGGGTGTGGTGAAAAAATAATGAATACTGTTTTTCTGAAAATAAATAAATTGGAAAAAAAAAGAATTCAAACAAACAAACAAACAACAACAACAACAACAAAAAAAAAAAAAAAATGAAGGGGGCTGTGCTATTTCTCCCCAGCAGGTGATGGTGGCTGAGAGCCATGTTTGCAATTCTCAGCTACAACCTCTCTAGCAGTATAGATAGTGAGGTGGACACCTCTCTCCACACCCATCTTCTTAAAGCCTGGAGATGAGTCACCCTCACAGCTCAGATAAGAGGAGCTTGTTAAGCATTTCAGGCTGGGAAGGGTGGGTGCTCTTTAATAGCTGTGTTCTACCTTTCTTAATGGGAAACTATAAAAAGAGTTCCTTCCAAAAAAAAAAAAAAGAAGTAAAGGCTCCCCACTATTCTCTATAATTGTTTTGAAGGTCCTTATCAACATAATTAGTCAGTATGAAGTAGTTACAGGCATAAGAATTGGAAAGGAAGAGATATAACCATCTGTATTAACAGAAATGAAGTTATTAAATATATGGAAAACCTAAAAAAATCATGTTAAAAAACTACAAAAATAATAGAATTCAATGAACATAAAAAATATTAGTCTTTATAAATACATATGATAATTTTCTAACAACAAAATGGAAGCAGAGACTTCATTTACAGTAGTAAAAATAATAGTAATAACAACAGAATACCTAGGTATAACTTAACAGTACATGTTTAATAGCTATATGAAGAAAATTCTTAAAGAATCCTGAAATACACAAAAATAGACTTGAGCAAATGAAATGATACATACCTTGTTTGAGATAGGAAGGCTCAAATTATAAATATGTCAATTCTTTCTAAATTAATTTATAAATGTAATGCATTCACTACAAAAATATTCTCATATTTTCTAAATCAAGATAAGTTGATTATAACAAGCAATAAAAGCCAAAAAAGAAACCTTGAAGAGAATGAGAGGTGATTAGGAAGCTAGCCATCTGTCTAGAAATTACTCCATAGCATGAAAAATACACTTTCATACTAAAACATATTACATTAAAGCATGTGATAATTCTCAATGGGGAAAAACTGAGAGCCCTTCTCCTAAGGTAGGAACACAGCAGGGATGTCCACTATCACCACTGTTATTCAGTGTAGTACTAGAAATCCTAAACTCAGCAATCAGACCACAAAAAGGAATAAAAGACATTCAAATCAGCAAAAAGTCAAACTTCTACTCTTCGCAGATGACATGATACTGTATGTTGAAAACCCAAAAGATTCCACCCCCAAAATGCTAGAACTCATACAGCAATTCAGCAATGTGGCAGGATATAAAACCTATGCATGGAAATCTGTTGCATTTCTATACACTTAACAAGACAGAAGAAAGAGAAGTTAAGGAGTTGATCCCATTTATAATTGCATCCAGAACCATAAAATACCTGGGAATAAACCTAACCAAAGAGGTAAAGGATCTGTACTCAGAAAACTATAGAACACTCATGAAAGAAACTGAGGAAGACACAGAAATGGAAAACCATTCCATGATGATGGATTGGAAGAACAAATATTGTTAAAATGTCTATATCACCCAAAGCAATCTACACATGTAACGCGATCCCTTTCAAACTACTACTAGCATTTTTTCACAGAGCTGGAACAAAAAATCCTAAAACTTATATGGAACCACAAAAGACCCCAAACAGCCAAAGAAATCTTGAAAAGGCAAAACAAAGCAGAAGACATCACAATTATGGACTTCAGGTTTTGTCACTAAGCTGTAGTGCTCAAGACATTATCATGCTGTCACAAAAACAGACCCATAGATCAATGGAATAGAATAGAAAACCCAGAAATGGACACACAACTCTATGGTCAACTATTCTTCAACAAAGCAGGAAAGATTATTAGTGGAGAAAGACAGTCTCATCAATGAACAGTTTTGAGAAAAACTTTTCTTACACCATACACAAAAATAAATTCAAAATGTATGGAAAACCTAAATGTGAGATAGGAAATCGTCAAAATCCTAGAAAAAAACACAGACAGTAACCTCACTGACATCAGCCATAGCAACTTCTTCCTAGATATGTCTCCCAAGGCAAGGAAAACAAAAGCAAAATTAAATATGGGACTTCATCAAGATGAAAAGCTTCTTCACAGGGAAGGAAACAATCAATAAAACTAGAAAGCAACTTATGAAATGGGGAAGATATTTGCAAAAGACATACCTGATAAAGGGTTAGTATCCATAGTCTATAAAGAACTTCTCAAACTCAACACCCTAAAAATAAATAATCTGGTTAAGAAATGAGCAGAAGACATAAATAGACAATTTTCCAAAGAAGACATCCAGATGGCTAACAGATGCATGAAAAAATGCTCAACATCACTCATCATTAGGGAAATACAAATCAAAACTGCAATGAGATACCACCTCACACCAGTCAGAATGGCTAAAATTAACAAGTTAGGAAATGACAGATGTTGGTAAGGATGCAGAGAAAGGGGAACCCTCTTACACTATTGAGAGGAATGCAAATTTGTGTGTAGCCACTCTGGAAAACAGTATGGAGGTTTCTCAAAAAGTTAAAAATAGGGGCACCTGGGTGGCTCAGTGGGTTAAGCCGCTGCCTTCGGCTCAGGTCATGATCTTAGGGTCCTGGGATCGAGTCCCGCATCCGGCTCTCTGCTCAGCGGGGAGCCTGTTTCCTCCTCTCTCTCTCTGCCTGCCTCTCTGCCTACTTGTGATCTCTGTCTGTCAAATAAATAAATAAAATCTTTAAAAAAAAAAAAGTTAAAAATAGAACTACCCTACAACCTAGCAATTGCACTACTAGGTATTTACCAAAGGATACAAAAACACAGATTTAAAGGGATACATGCACCCCGATGTTTATAAGCAGCATTGTCAATAATAGCCAAACTATGGAAAGAGCCCAGATGCCCATCAACAGATGAATGGAAAAAGATGTGAGATATATATATATATATATATATATATATATATATATATTTAAATAATATATCTATATCATATATCATATACCATATACATGTAATATCTATATATGATATCTATCACATATATATATATCACATATATATGCATATATATCATATATATGTATACATATATATCTCAAAGAAGATGTGGGGTGTGTGTGTGTGTGTGTATACATATTTGTATATGTATATATACACCCATATATATTACTCAGCCATCAAAAAGAATGAAACCTTGTCATTTGCAATGACATGGATAGAATCATGTCATGGATAGAGTCATGGATAGAGTGTTGTTATAGGTACATAGAGTGTATTATGCTAAGCAAAATATGTCAGTCAGAGAAAGACAAATACCATATGATTTCACTTATATGTGGAATTTAAAAAAAAAAAACAACAGATGAACATAGGAGGAGAAAAAAAGGAGCAAACCATAACACAGACGCTTAACTAGTAAAGAACAAACTGAGGGTTCTGGAGGGGAGGTGGGATTAAATGGGTGAAGGAGGGCACTTGTTGTGATGAGCCTGGGGTGTTGTACGAAAGTGATGAATCACTAAATTCTTCTCCAGAAACTATTGCACTATATTTTAACTAAATGAAATTTAAATAAAAACTTGAAACAAGGGCGCTTGGGTGGCTCAGTGGGTTAGGCCGCTGCCTTCGGCTCAGGTCACGATCTCAGGGTCCTGGGATCAAGTCCCGAATCGGGTTCTCTGCTCAACAGGGAGCCTGCTTCCTCCTCTTTCTTTCTCTGCCTACTTGTGATCTCTCTCTGTCAAATAAATAAATAAAATCTTAAAAAAAAAAAAAAAAACTTGAAACAAGAAAAACAAGCAAAAGATATCTGAACAAAAATATGAAAATATGTATATGTGTGGTTTTCTCTTGTTCTTGTTAGATTATCTGTAAAATACTGGAAACAATCTTAATATGCATCCTCAGAGTACTGGGTGAAGACAGTTATAGTATACCCACGTGATATCATGCTATCAAATAGTCACAAAATGAAGTATTAGTCCTCAAAGGAATGAGGAAGACTGTCCTATGGAGTAATCTCCAATATGCACTACTAAATGAAAAGGCAAGTTGCACCACAGTCTGGGTAGTAGGTTTCTTTATATCTAAGAAATAGAAAACATTCTGGCTTGTGTTTTTTTCAAAAAGCAATTCTTAAAAGCTAATAAAAATTGTTTCTTGTATGGGGAGATAGAATTGATTGAATCAGAGGTGGAACTTGGGCTGCTTACACTGTTCCTGGTTTTGTGCTTTTGGCTTTGGAACAGTGTAAAGGTAAATAGAAAAGGAAATCAAAATTGGGGGTGGGATCCCTAAAAATTAAAAACATAAATAAACAAATGACCCTAGCTGTATATCAAATTGGTGGTTTAATGACCCAGAGAAAAATCATATAATCTGATTTTAAAACATAGCATTTGACAAATATAGTCCTAGTGGGAAATATTCTAAGAACAACAACAAATAAAAAACTGCAAAGAAATCTGTGTTCATTATTCCCAGTGTTTAGTAACGAAGCACCAGGCCCTTCTTGCCAGGATTAAGGTGTTGGCTTTTATTCTCTTCTTCAGAACTCTTGGCTAGAACTGGGTTATATGACCACACTCTAGCTTTAAGGAAGCTGGAGGCAACAAAGAGCAACATTATCACAATTATTATTATTTTTTAAAGATTTTATTTATTTATTTATTTGACAGATAGAGATCACAAGTATGCAGAGAGGCAAGCAGAGACAGAGAGGAGGAAACAGGCTCTCTGCTCATCAACCCTGATGCGGGGCTAGATCCCAGGACCCTGAGATCATGACCTGAACCGAAGGCAGAGGCTTAACCCACTGAGACACCCAGGTGCCCCCATTATCACAATTATTTAGATGAATCATGAACCATTCCTTGGGGTGAGGCCTTTATCTGTTCTCTGCCACAAGAAGTAGCATCTGTTAGCAAGGATGAAGCAGAGAATGTACTGGAGAGAAGTAATTTAAAGCACTGGCCACAGAGGGTAAGGATGAGGGGAAAATCTCAGATGAATGCTTCCTGGGGGACACTGGAAGGGGACAAACACATTTGTAGAGCATTCATGGGGCAAGTTAACCAAAGGACAGATTTGACTTCTAATCCCTACCACTCTTATGAGTTGGATTATGTTTATCTCTCTAAAGCATTCTCTGAAGATTCTTTTTTTTTTTTTTAAATATTTTATTTATTTATTTAACAGAGGGAGAGAGAGAGATCACAAGTAGGCAGAGAGGCAGGCAGAGAGAGGGGAAGGGAAGCAGGCTCCCCGCTGAGCAGAGAGCCCCATGCGGGGCTTGATCCCAGGACCCTGAGATCATGACCTGAGCTGAAGGCAGAGGGTTAACCCACTGAGCCACCCAGGCGCCCCTTCTCTGAAGATTCTTGAGCATCCTCTGTGTGTGTGTGTGCATGTGTGTCTGTGTGGTCCACTGACAAGAGAGGTCAAGCATCTTGCCTGAGAGCATACAGCCAACAAGTGGACGAACCTGGATTCCCACTCTCACAGCAGCAACAGAGCCAGGGTCTTAAGTACTCGTCGAGAGACTGGTTTTACCTAATCCAAGATAAGGGCCATAATACCTAGGATTCATTTTGCAATGACAGCTAACATCTAACAGGCAAGCAGTGTGCTAAGGGCTTTATATAGACGATCTCTCTTAAACCTAGAAAAAATTCAGCCATTACCTTGTGATTCCAGACAGGAACCCTGAGATTCCCATAGCCTGAGTAATTGTCCAAGTTCTTGGCTTTTCTAAGTGGCAGAGCTGGAATGTGTGCCTAATTCTTTCTGCCTCCAGTGTCTCTCCTCTACTCTGCCTTGGGAAACTGTCTCTTCCAGAAAGAAGTTTTTTTAAAAAGCTTTTTATTTCTGAGACATCCTTTTCAGTTCTTAAATTTACATTGGGTGATTGTGGGGGTCTTGGGGTCTCACTAAGTGGACAAGGAATTTAATAAAAATATTTTAGAATATAAATTGCCTTCCATAGATAACACGCAAATTAGAGGAAACTTTCTGAAAGAAATATGAATGAACATTGAGAGTTAACAATTCTGAATTCCAATCTCTGGTTTCAGACCTAGTTTTTAGCAACATGGCTAAACACACCAAGAAGGTCAGAATCCTTGGTGACTATGGGACTGGTTATGGTGCCTCCTTCGGGAAAATGGTGAAGATTTAAATAATCCAGCATGCTAAGTATACTTGCGGCTTCTGTGGCAAAACCAAGATGAAAAGATGAGCTGTGGGGATCTGGCATCATGGTTTCTGCATGAAAATAGTAGCCAGTGGTGGCTGGACCTACAATACTACTTCTGCTGTCCATGAAGTCTGCCATCAGAACACTGAAAGAGTTGAAAGACCAGCAGAAGCTCCACCATTTGAAACACAGCTAGCCTATAATAAATGGGTTAATTTATATAACAACAACAAAAAAGAATTCTGAATCCCAGAATTGGTGGTCTAGATCACAGTGCCCTTAAGCAAAACTCAGGAAGTTGTATGCCAAGTTAAAAACCTACTGTTGGCACAGAGATAAAGGCATATACTATCTCTAGGACAGGGACCAAGATGAAGGCCAAGAAGTCTACAGAGCATGTTAGGATCTGAGAGTCCCGAATGTAAGACCATAGAACTTTCCAAGGCCAGCTATTGGAGTAGCCAAGAAAATATATAGGAGTTGCTTCCCCCCACAGATAACAAGAAGACTTCTGCATGAAGCAACGTAGGTTCACCTAGACTAAGAGTCACATGCTGTCAGACAATGTGTTCTTTATAAACCACACTGTCTGTACTTAAACCAGCTTTGCTTTCTGCATCAGTGACTCTAAAGAAATACAGTTGACCCTTAAACAAAACAAGTTGGAACTCTGTGGGTCCACTTATGCCCAGAGTTTTTACAATATGGTACTGTAAATGTATTTCCTCTCCCTTATTATTTCTTAATAACAATTTTTTTTCTTTAGCTTACTTTAAGAATACAATATGTAATATATAGAATATGTGTTAATCAATTGTTTATGTTATTGGCAAGGCTTCTGGTCAGCAGTAGGCTATTAATTAGCTTCGGGGGAGTTGAAAGGTACACTCAGGTTTTTGACTATGCAGGGGGTTGGTGCTCCTGACCCCTTAATTGTCCAAGGGTCACTTGTAATTTTCTTGTTTGAGGAGCTCTTGATCTCTGGGCTCCCTTTCATTAGTGTTATCCTCTGAGGACTGTCCATCCCACATAAAGCCAGACAGCTATGAATGTTACCAAAACCCAGTGTACCAGAACAAATATGAAAGCAAGACAATGTCCCTACAGTAAGAATAAATAATTTTAAAAATAGGCAAAGCCTCCCAAAAATTTTAAAATTTATTTATGAGAAATACATAAACACCCCAATAAGTATATGAAAATCAATAAAGGGAAACCTCACTAAGGTAGAGTCAGCTGGCTGGCAGAGGGAGGCCTACCACTCAATGTCAGCTACAGGAAGAATTGTCAATTCCAGACTAGAACAGAAGAATCCTCAACAGGAAGAGATGTAAGTTGCATCTTTTACAAGAAATGGAATACCCTGGAAATCAGTCAATGGGGAATCGTCTTCACCCTAAACCCTCACTTTTCTCCAGTTCACTTTTACTCAAAACAGCCCCTCCCAATTTCCTCCTCCTTCTCCATACACTAACATTTTTCTCCTTTGTTTGTTGGACATGTCTGAATTTGTCCTGAATTTGTAGCTTCCAAGTCCTGAACTACAATTCTCTGATAGTCCTAACAAACCCATTTTGCGGTAAAATAACTGGCTGTTTTATTTTTAAGGTTAACAAATAAAAAGATAGTGTTTTACTTTAGGCATTATTATCCTCTCACCATTTTTCTTTTGTGTTTATTAATCTTATGACTAGTATTGGGCCGCCCAGAAGGAAAAGAAAAAGCCCCTGAACATTTTACATTATTTAAAGATTCAAAATATTTTTACTCTTCCCTGATGACCTGGACCTGTCCTGCTTACCTGGCCTTTCTCTTGCTTTGCCTCTGCATCTCACAGCTGTGAGATATCATGTTTCTTTCACTGAGTTCTGGCTTTGAGATTAAGATTTAGTATGCCTCTCAAAATATCTTCCAGTATTGAGGTGGATGAAATATTTAGATTCATCAAAGTGTTACAGAGAGTGAGATGGTTCTTTTCGGTGCCACAGTAAAGAATTAGAGGAAGAGGAAACGAAAGGGAGGCAGAAGAAAGTTTTATTAAAGTACACTCCAAAAGGATACCTTTGCCTCAGGTCATGATCCCAGGGTCCTGGGATCTGCTCAGTGATGAGTCTGCTTCTCCCTCTCCCTCTGCCCCTGTTCATGCGCCCTCTCTCTTTCTCTCTTGCTCTCTCTCTCTCAAATAAATAAAATCTTTAAAGAAGGGATGCCTGGGTGGCTCAGTGGTTTAAGCCTCTGCCTTCAGTTCCGGTCATGATTTCAGGGTCCTGGGATCAAGCCCCACATCTGGCTCTCTGCTCAGCAGGGAGCCTGCTTCCCCCTCTCTCTGCCTGCTTCTCTGCCTACTTGTGCTCTCTCTGTCAAATAAATGAATAAAATCTTAAAAAAAAAAAAAAAAAACGATCTTTAAAGAAAAAGAAAGATAAAGTACACTCCAAGGGAGGACCCGGCCAGTCAAGAGAGACAAAGGTCTGGGGAACTCTAGGGTGTGGGCTTGTTTTTTTCTTGTGGGTGGGTCCTAGGGTCCCAACATTTGAGTGGCATGCCTGAATTACCTAAGAATTAGCCAACTTTGCCTGTCTTTCCCTAAAATGTATTTAAAATACCTGCATGGGGTAGGAAATTGCAACATTATTTCTATTCTAGGGACACAGGTCACATGGGAAGAACCAAGCAGCTGCTTTCTGCACAAGTGTAACAAATACAACAAATTTAACTCTGTCTCTGCCCAGATGCTGTAACCACAAACTGACTGTGAGATGGGTGGAATGTGGTGGTCCCCTCTGCAATCCTGGATTGGGGCTCTCCAGCAGGACATCTAACGACTTTGGTGAAGATGACAATTCTGCCCAGTCCAGTGATAACCATGTTAAATCAGCTTGCTGGGAAGCACAGATCCCCCTCCTCCCCTCACCTCATCCCCACTATCCAAAAGCCAAACATTCCTATGAAACCTTTAATGAACCAATACAGCCACAAAGAGGAGGAGCAATTGCCATTGATGTATATAGAAAAGTCCTTTGAGTGCTCCCAGACTCAAAAAGCAATCTGTCTTAGGACACACTGATTGAGAAATACTGTGCTCTAACATGGCTGACCAAACCATCAAGGGAATTCCAGTCCCTGCCTCAAAGCCCTTCCAGGTTTTCCTTCCTACCACATCTCCCACATGTACCAAATACCAAATATGTGGAAGTAGAAAGGTATAAATCCCCCTCCCTGCTTGAGCTAGGGGCTCAGACCTTTGGAAAACAACCTCATCTGAGCTCACCGGTGTTAAATAAACCTCTGATCCTCCAAGGTCTCCGAGTGCTGCTAGGTTCTTCCACCAGGATCCAGTCCAGGTTCTGCAACATTTGGTTCCCTGACCAGGAAACCCAACCGCACTGGCCCATTGATTTGGGGCAATGGTGGGGTAGTGCCAGAATGAGGGATCGTAAGGGAGAAGGTGCGCCCTGCCTGGTTTTTGGCAGTCTCCCGCCCGGTCGCCCCAGCCTGGCCCGCCCTGCTGTTCCCACCCAGACTCAAAGGAGACTTGGCAGCTGAGGACCTGGTCCTGACTTTGGATTCTGGTAAGATCTGGTGGCCCAGGACCCAGTCAGGCCCACCCCTGAGGGTAGAAGGGGAGACTGATCACCTCCCAGAGACCTCTTAGAAGTCTCACAAGTAGGCCCTTCCTGTGGGGAGGTCCTTCAGGTCAGGAATCCCAGAAAGGAATTTCCAGAAGGAATTCCACAGTTCAGGGCCTTCTGGAGGGGAGGAACTGTAATAACTTAGGTGTGAAAGTGTCAGTGAATGTATAGTTCGACCTGGCTTGTCAGGCATATGGATTTTGTGGCTCCACAGATGGGGACCCTTAGGGTCCCCAGAAGCCTACGGAGTCTAAGTGGCCCTAACATGCTTCCCTGGTGACCTCATAGGGTCTAAGGCGAGCCCCTTTGGGGTGCCAGTCTGGGATTCATACGGACTCGCTAAGGCTAAGAGGCACCCAGGTGTCCTCTGGGATGGTGGACAGGAGGACATCTGACTGGTCTGTCCTTTGAAGGTTTGCCCACCCTTCATTTGTCTTCATGCCAATGACACAGGGAGGGAACACACAGGGTGGCCAAGGGAGCCTCCCTGCACATCATGGTGAGCATGATGACTGATTCAAAACCTATGGTCTTAGACTGTATGCTCAAAATCTTAAGAAGCGATTCTCAGGAGACTATGGGATCAAAACATCTGGGAAATTCGGCACATTATGTGAATTGGAATGTGCCACCTTTGGGGTCAACTGGCCCTCTGAGGGGCCCTAAGACTTGCCCACTGTCCAGGTCATTTACAAAATTATGGTCGGGACTCCCAGACACACTGACCAATTCCCATGTATTGATTCTTGGCTTCAGATAGCCCAAACTCTGCCCCCATGGGTCCAAATCTGCGCTAATAGGAAAGACCAAAGTAGGACATTTGTAACCCAAGTAAAAGAGCTCAGAGTCTATAAGGAAGCAAAGCCTATCAGGGAGGCCCTGGCCAGTGGGCCTCAGGAGCAGCAATGGGGATGAGCTCTGGACAAGTATGAACCCGTCAGAAAGTGTGGGGACCACAGTCCTCCTCTGACCTGGGGCCTAAAGGTGAGCTGCAGGAAGACAGTGTTCCTGCTTCTGGTAAGTGACATGTGTAGGGAGATACCCGATTTAGCAGCTCTGATAGCCCACAGGAAACTTGATCCAGACAGAAGCAGAATGAAAAATAACAGCTCTCATATTTACCTTTAAGAGAAAGTGGGAGGGGCGCCTGGGTGGCTCAGGGGGTTAAACTGTCTGCCTTCCTCTCAGGTCATGATCCCAGGTGTCCTTCAGGATAGGGAATTTAAGAATATTTCCAAGCAGCTGCAAAACCTCCTTTGTTTTAGGGAATTCCCTGTCTTCTCTGGCCCAATATGGATTGTCTATCCCCGCCCTTGTTGGTGTGAAAACATGGCATCTGCTCCTCTGGAGCTGATGATCTCCTGAACCAGGAACTCTTTCTCTGCCCTCTGGCAGCACTTTGTCTCTTCTGCCTCCCCATCTTTCTTTTTCCTGTTTTTGCACCACCTTGGATGCAGCCTGCATTACTGGCTTCTAGACCTTCCTCACTGCCTTAGGCACCACTGTCAAGGAGCAAGAAGAGCAACCCTAGGAACTAACACCACCCACTCCAGATTTCCCCACGTGTCTCAGGTGAAAACTGACCATGGGGAAGATGCTAGTGGAACATATTTCAGCATTTAAACTAAGCTTGTTGGTTTAGTTCAGACGGATGTGTGAAATTTTTATTCTGTCAAGGTTTACTGAAGGTCAAATAAGCTCGTTATCACTGTTGAAATGTGTTTCCAAAATAATGACTAAACTGATGGTTAATTGTCTCAAAGTTTTCATGAGTAATTGTTAATACAGCTTTTGAAGTCTTTGGTAACCTGAAACTTTTAAAGTTTTGGTTGAATGACAAATGGAACGAAATTCGTTGAACATCTAGGTCTTTCAAATAGGATAAAATGGTAAGTTATTAATTACTGGACATAGGTTTGTGCTTTTGACTTACTAACGAGACAAAGAATATGTAGGCAAAGAAATTAAGAATATTAAAATTGTTGGTAAGGGGCGCCTTCGGCTTAGGTCATGATCTCAGGGTCCCGGGATCAAGTCCAACATTGGGCTCTCTGCTCAGCAAGAAGCCTGCTTTCCCTTCCCCCTCTGCCTGCCTCTTCTGCCTACTTGTGATCTCTTTCTCTCTCTGTGTGACAAATAAATAAATACAATCTTTAAAAAAAAATAAAAAACAAAACCAAAATTAATCTGTTGGTAAAAATGTCTTGTGCTTAACCGATTAATAAATTTGCCATCTAAAGAATTCTGTTGTAACAGTTCACAAAGGGTTAATACTTAGCCATTGCTAGCTATTAAGGTGTTTCTAAAAGTACAAAATTATGCTAACTGTAACTATGACTGATGGAAATAAGGGAAACAACTCTATGTGGAAAAGTAGGAGATATGTAAGAAAGATAGAAGGAATGGGAATGCATTTTGTTGAAGGAAAAGAAGGTAATTTTATCCTAAATGAGATGATTTTTTGGAAGGAAAATGGCTTGGGACAAAACCTAAATGCAAAGGAAAGTTGTAGAAGGTTTGTGAAGGGAAATCTTCAGAAAAATAATTTTAAGTATGGCCACGATGGACTAAGATTGAAATGAATTTTTAAAAAGACACTGGTATAGAAAGCTGGTTTTCTCTCTGTTAAAAGGACAAACTTTTCTTAGGTTAATTGATCTGCTGTCAGGAAGAAAACGTAAATAGTTGTTTCCTCCTTGCCTGTCCAGAAAAAACATTTTCCACATTTTGCCCCTATCAGGTGTTTAACATCCCTAATTATATTTAGGCATGTGCTTTAAAACTTTCTAAGATTTTAGAAAATGTTGACAAGATTTAAATTGCAAATGAAATCTCTTTAACTCCTTAGGCTTTTCCTTGGTATGCTAAGTTACTCAGGAAGTACTACTGAACAAATGATCAATCTTGGGTTACATTTGGGTAAATGTTATAATGATTCTAGAGATTCTATATATTTCCCCAAATTTCAATATTTTGATAAGTCATCACTTGATATTATTATTATTGAAGTGTTATGTGTTACAGAAATAACCTGATTTCCTTACCAGCTAAATTGTAAACTCTCATCAGCTCTTTAACCATATCTATTCTATGGTTTTGTCATTTATAATTGTTTTAATTCTCTTGTAAAATGAGTTTCACCTTAAAGGAGATTCATATAAAGGATTTTCAGGATAAATACAGGTATCCAATATATTAGAAATCCTAAAACTGAAATGGGAAAGAACTTCCAGAACTAACTAAAGCTGCATTCAAATTAAACCAGAATTAGTAACATGGGAGTAAATGAACTAAAAGATTATAGCATTATGCCTCTTATTTTAGACATTGCTCATTCTCTAATGTTTGCCCTTCCAGACTAAGAAAAAGTTATACTTAAGTTATCTGTGACTTACAGAAATGTAAAAATATTCATTTGTAAACAAATCAAAGCATTCAACTTTTCTCTCTTTCTGAATCCTCTGAAACTCAAAAGGTCTCAGTAAGTATTCCTTCTTCCATGGCAATCAGTCATTTGCATAAATTCAATAAGAATCTGTTCTCCGGTGTGCCTGGGTGGCTCAGTGGGTTAAAGCCTCTGCCCTTGGCATGGGTCATGATCCCAGGGTCCTGGGAGCCTGCTTCCTCCGATCTCTCTCTGCCTGCCTCTCTGCCTACTTGTGATCTCTGTCTGTCAAATAAATAAATAAAATCTTTAAAAAAAAAAAAAGAATCTGTTCTCTGTGTAATAAGACACTATTGGAAACATTGGTTATTTTACCAAGGCTTTGACTGGAATGTCTTTTGAGAAAGACATGGATAGACTCAGATATGACCAGATAACTTTAAGGACCTAAGGTTGATTTTATGAAACCTGGAGCCATAAAGCCCCTTGGAACTATTGGCCTGATACCTTGCTTACAGAGTTCCCAGCAGCCTCACCAGGTGAGTAAAGAAAGTCACTTCCTGGCAGGTACAGGAACTTCAGGATACTTTGGGGACCTCACGAAGAAGAATCTACCCAAATCTACAGGTGCTGTAAGCATGTCTGATGTCAAGTACTTGGCTTGGTTTCTGGTCTAGAAAGGCTACTGAAAGTTCAACCGAGATTCTTTATAAGAAGTTCCAGCAAAGCAGATTCTAAAAGATCTGTATGATCACTCACTGTTCTTGCTGATCTTATGTAAATAATTGAGCCAAATCTGTTTAAACTGGACTTGTTTTTCAAATAAATCAGTCCTAATTTGGCTATCTCTGGAAATGAGGGTTATTTAGAAAGAAAAATTATGTTTCAGTAACACACCTTTGTGGATGTAAAGTTCTAGATTGGGTTGTCTTTAAATGTTTGTTGTTTACCTTAGCTAGACAACTAGAGGTAAACTTAAGAGAAATTACCACAGTAACTCATATATAGATAATCTTCTGCTGATTATTGTGTGGGGATAATAACCCCATGGGCACATAATTATCTAAGCAACTGGAAAATGGGATTGATCCCCAACAAATGTATAACTTAACTATCACCTTAACTAATTCTGTGGGCTAGGATAGGAAATTGCCTAAAAGCCAGAAACATACCCTACCGCATAGGATTAACTATGGACTTGTGGAGATAATAGATGACCCCACTTTCTTTATGATTTTATTGGATGATGCATGTGGGACTCACCTTACCTCTTGACAAGTTTTCTCCCACTTGCTTGTGATCCTTTGTAATTAGGATATTGTTAAGACTGGACAACTCAAGAAAACGGCTTCTTAGTGGTTTCATCCCTTAGTCATATTTATCCTAGAAGCCACCTCTATTGAGGTACAATTACAATCAAAGGCTTTAGCTAAGCATAGAACAGCCCTCCTCATAAAAGGAGCCTCAAAGCTCACTATGGGACAATCCCTGACTGTAATGACTTTGCATCAGGTCCAGATTTGTCTTAGAAAGCAAAGGCCACCAATGGATGATGGAGGCCAACTTATTAAATACCAGGCTACACTGATAGAGGTGTCTGAAATAATACCTAAAACCTGCCAAACTTTAAAATCCAGCTACCCTTATGCCTGGACCTGAACGTTGCACTTCTGTAGAGCATAACTGTTGGAGGTCATTGATATTGTTTATTCTAGTCAACGGGATTTAAAAGATTGCTGCAACTATAATTCACCAAGAAAGCTCTATGGCAGGCTACTCCCCTCCCCCACCATAGTAAGTAGTCTTAGAGAAGACCTTGAACAGATTGGAAACTTAGAGGTGTCCCAACACCTCCAAGCTTGGGAAAAACTAGAAGGCCCATCTCCTGAGAAGCTTTAGAAAGGACCTTCTCAAATCATGGTGGAAAGTGCCCCACACTGTTGTTCTAACCACCCCCTACTGCTCTCAGGGCCTTAGGTGTCACCGAATGGGTCCACCACTCTAGAGTAAAGAAGGATCTCACCAGCTGGATGAACCACACCAGTGGAAAGCCCTACCAGATCCTCCAGACCTGTTCCAGCTCCACCTTCAATGAGACCTCCACCAACTGATGGACATCTGTTCACCGTGGTCCTGTCTATTGTAGGCATGACACCAACACTCTTACCTCAAGAGATGAACTTTACATTGCTGCCCCATCTGACTGGACATTCTCCCAG
Source organism: Mustela nigripes (assembly GCF_022355385.1). Lineage (NCBI taxonomy): Eukaryota > Metazoa > Chordata > Mammalia > Carnivora > Mustelidae > Mustela > Mustela nigripes. The sequence continues at coordinate 124,266,826 of NC_081559.1, read as the reverse complement.
AAACTTGTTATTGTTAATTGCTTATTGGGCAGCCTTAGGAACCTTAAGATGGATTGCTAAGATCAGAGAAAACCTGTTACCAGGCGAGCCACTGCCCAAATATTAGCCTTGCAGGGCCATAGTAATAGATGATAATGATGCCCTCCAAACTAGGTGTTTAAAAGGGCATCAAAGGGGGGAATGATTGGGAAAAACTGTACTCTAAGATGACTGACCAAACCAGCAAGGGAATTCCAGTCCCTGTCTCAAAGCCCTTCCCGGTTCTTCTTTCCTACCCCGTTTCCTGCACACACCAAAAGTACCAAGTATGTAGAAGTAGAGGGTATAAATCTCCCTCCCTGGCTTGTGCTAGGGGCTCAGACCTTTGGAGAACAACTTCCTCTGAGCCCACTGGTGTTAAGTAAACCTCCAATTCTCCAAAGTCTCTGAGTGCTCCTTGGTTCTTCTGCCAGGATCCAGGCCAGGTTCCGCAACAACATCTTGCTAACAGATGAAGGAAATAAATAGAAGGGAAGCATGGATGTTCACAGACACAGTTCAGAGCTATAGTGGCTGGATTCTGAGCTGCTGAGTGTGGTTCCCTGGGGAAGGAGCTTGGTGGGGTTGGCCTCACTGCTCTGGTTGCATGAGGCCCCCAGAAAAAGCTCAGTAGATGCAAAACAAATGCTGGACACTAGTATTGCTTTTTGCCTTTTCTCATAAAAGCAAAAGTCCCCTTCGGATTTCCTTGGTTAGCAGAAACAGTAATAATAGAGAAGGTCTTACGTGAAAGTGAAGTGGCCTCATAGGAACTTTTGAAAGGTGGGAGATACCCTGTATCACTGTAATGCATATTGAGACTCAAGCCATCAGCTGAACCCACAACTGTGAGACAAACTTTCACCTTCTTGCCCATTTCAATTTCCCATTCTTTTATTCTCTCTTCTTTTCTCCATATAGTGTATTTAAATGTAAATAGAATACAGTGTGCATGTCAATCTATGTGTTTGAAATACATCGAGGCTTTTACTTGGTAGACACTGTGCCCTCACAATCTGGGGCACATGGGTTCTTTTTCTCTAAACGGTTCCACCCAAACCCCTCTTATTCCATCGGAGGCAGAGTTGGGGCACGCTCAAGGTAAGAACTGCATTGAGCAACTAGCTTTAATGGATCCCCACTTCACCTTTCCTCTCTGATCATGCTCCAGATCTATGGATCTATGTCGTGGTGGAAGGGAGGGATTGGCCCTATTCCTTGAGGGTCCTGACAATAGCTCTGGGAAGATGAGGGGGCAGGTGCCTCTCTTGAGAATGTATCTTTTCTTCATTGTTCTCAGCTTTCGAATCTCCATGAAAACAGCAAGCCCTAGAAAAAACTTACAGTCTAGCCTCCTGTTGCGTAGGGTTGATGCAATTGGGAATCACCCCTCCCTCTCTTTTTCCCTCGAGGCACAAGTCATCTTATAATCAATCAACCACCATACTGGGCCAGGTCTTTGCTAGCTACCCGGGAAATTGTTCCCTCTCTCACTGTGTGTCTATTTGTCAAATAAATAAAATATTAAAAAAGAAAGAAAGAAAGAAAGAAAGAAAGAAAGAAAGAAAGAAAGAAAAAGAAAAAGAAAAAGAAAAACTAGATTACAAGGCTAGTAAAGTAAGTAAAACAAAGGGTGTCCATTTAAAACACAACACACTGAGTCAACAGCAGACCTGTGCCAGCAGGCACGGCCCGGCCCGGTTAGGCTGGTCAGCCCTTGAAGGGGTGTGGAGGGAGGTGATGCCCTCCATGGTCATAAAATTTTCCTCAACAATCACAGAACAGTGGCCCAGAGGCAAGAGTCTTGGGAGGGGAGAGGGCACAAGGAGGGGAAGCAGGGGGTAGCCTGTCCCACCCTGCCGGATAACCAGAAGTGTGCAAATACAGGATGCCTCCTTGTCTTAGGCTCTCCAGGGGCCCACAGGCCACAGAATTCCTCATCCTCAGGGAAGGGCCTTCCTCGGCCAGAGATAGCCCAAGAGAGCCAATGTGTGCCCAGCATCTGAGGAAAGTAAGCAAAGCATGGCCTTTGCAGTGTATGAGAAATGCAAGTCAAGAATGAGAATTTGAGGGAAATGATCCTTTGGTTGCCATGCTGTGTTCCTTCAAGCACGAGAGACAAGCCCATGTTGGTAGAGCTCAAGGAATGTTATGCAGAAATAATGAGGAAGGCCTTGCAGTGCTAAGCGGAACAGGAAAGATTAGGAGCACAGAAGAAATGTAAAGACTGAGCTGCTGGGAGGAGTCTGAGGAGGGAAAAGGGATGATTGTACAGGGCTCAGAGGATGGCGGAGAACTGGCAAGACCCAGAAGGGAAGAAGGATGCCCAGAAGAAGGGGAGACAGCTTCTAAGAGAGACAGAGCAACCTGTGGTTATAAAGCATACACCATCATAAAGGGAAAGCAAAGGGTTTTGCATCTTTGTTCCCGTTGTAGTGTCAGCCTCAGGAGCCCTGTCTTGGACATGACAGCTTTAGGTGAAGTTGGCCCCGAGTGCTCTAGTTAGGGAGTAAGCAGAGCCCCCTTCCAGATTATTCAGCAGGCATTTGTCTTCTCCTTGCATGTGGCTGGAGCCTTGCCCCGGGATTGATGGAGACACGTGACATCACTTTCAAATGCTGCCCTAGTTTTTCTTATCCAGGTCAATCTTTGAAGGACCTTCAGTCACAAATCTAGTCAGACAGGGAACTTATTCATCCTCATGATTTATATTCATCTGCAGCGTGCCCAATGGAGAGAAATATCACTTTGCCCCCTCCCCAGTCCTTGGCATTCTAGTCTGACTAGCCGAAGGGCTGGACTTTTTCCCTCGACTATTCTGTGTTTATTTCTACCTGCATGAGTTGGTGGGGAGAATGAGCTTGCAGATGATGCCAGACAGGAATAGAAGAAATTTCTTATCCTCTTAAGACATTACATCAAGACAATTTTGTTGGAACATGATAGGGCAGAAATGCTGAATTCTCCCCCCATTCTATTTTGTCTCCAAAGAGGTACATTGTTATCATATACAGGATCTGTTTCTTGACTTGATTTGTCCTTCCTTCTTTCTAAAAAATCGGTTTTTTTTTTCTTTTAAAGATTTTATTTATTTATTTGAAAGAGAGAGAGTGAGAGAGAACATGAGCAAGGAGAAGGTCAGAGGGAGAAGCAGACTTCCCATGGAGCTGGGAGCCCGATGTGGGACTCGATCCCAGGACTCCAGGATCATGACCTGAGCCGAAGGCAGTCGTCCAACCAACTGAGCCACCCAGGCGCCCTAAAAAATCGGTTTTTTGATGTACAATTTATATATGCCGATTTTAATTATTTGTCAAGTTGCTGAATTTTGACCAATGTCAGGGAACCACCTCTACAATAATAATATTCAATATTTCCATCACCCCAGATGTTGCCTCAAGTTTTCTTGCCATCAACCCCCTCCTACTAGCCCTGACCCTGGCACACTTTGTCCCTTTCTACATGAGGAGGGATGTGAGCAGCCTAAAAGGAGCATGGTCACATAAATATCCCCTGAGTCGTCTTGTTCTTAGTTTACAGAAATTCCATTTTGCTGGTCATTTTCTAATTAGCATCTTGAAGAATCTGGAATTATTAAGAACTGTCCATCTTTTGCCACTTGCTAAGAGCTGGACTCATTGTCTATGTTGATCAGCTCCACGAATATCATAGATAAATTTGGTCCATGTTTCCAAAGAGATGGCCCTAAAATTGACATCTGTCTGAGGCCAAAAGAGAGCCATCTGAGCTTAAAGACAAAGGAATGCACAGTTGAAATTCAATGTAGTAAACTCTCCCTCCTACTGCTCTTTTATCTTTTGGTTAGATTTTTGTAGGATTTTGTGTCTGAGAGATTGTTCCCTTATTCTTTTGCCCTATGGGAATAGGAAGAAATAAGAAGTAATGAACAAAGCTAAGCAAGGAATTCTGGAAGGGATAAATAACGGTGGTGTAAATGTGGTGGGTGGAACAAAATGCATTATAAAGCCCTTGCTGGGCATGCATCAGGTATTCCAAGTGCTGGGATACCAACCCAGAAAGAGGTATGGGTCTTGTCCACCAGGAGCTCACAGTTCAGTACGGGAAGTCACCAGGTAACTGGGCAGTGAAGAGATGCTGGGATCAGGCAATGGCAGGCAATGCTGTTGGCTACTGGAGCACACACAAAGAGGATGGCATCCATTCTTCCACCAGGGAAGCCTCCTGGAGACTGTGGTATCCAGGCTTGAAGATCATGAAGAGCACAAAACCTGAGAATTGCTTTCTCTGGGTTGTTTGTGGTAATAAGCAATTCACAAAGTAGAAACTGGAGACTATTTAAAATTAAGTGGTATCATGCAGAAGCATGCAAGAAGGGAGAAAAATTAAAAATGCAATCTGAATCAGGTTATATGCAAATCTAAGGTGAATCAACTGAATCTGAAAAGAGAGGGAGGGAGGGACTGAGAGGGAAAGAGAGAGAGAAAAAGACAAAGAGGGACAGAATATGCCACTCCATGGAGCAGTCTTTGTGGCAGAGCCTGGAAACGAGGGCTCTGCATTTGAGGGGCTAATGCACTTGCTGCCTTCCAAAGAAGGGATATGTGGCCCATATGTGGGCATTGTGTGGAAATCATGTTGAATAGGAAATGGAAGACCAGGGTTCCCATCCAGCTTAGCCCTGGGGGAACTCAGCTTACTGACCTACAAAAACAAGAGATGGAGCAAACTGATCTCTCCAGTGTTTTAATCGCTAGACTTTCCTGATTCGATGTTTACCTGGCAGGTGTTTGTAACTTTGTAGTGAGGCATAAGGATGTTAAGATGTTACTTGAGGCACTAGTAGATGGCCAATAATGACTATATCTGCCCATGGCCCTCTGCAAAGGAAAGCAACATTAAGCTATTCTTCAAGTGGCTATGGCTTTTGCTATATGTGTGGATATGCAATGGAAGTAACCCTGCTTATCCTGGATGAAATGATTGGTCCAGAGCCAAAGGCACCCAGCGAGATGTATATGGGAAGTACCACATGACAAGTAACTTGATGTGGAACACTGCCAGTATGAGTGACCTAATCTGAGGTTTTCTTGCTGGTGTAAATACGATGCATGGAAGAAACATGGGTTACTAGAGCTGTTTTGCATTCTTCATGACTATGAGTCAACTTTGAAGCACTTCATGATCTGTGGAATAATATGGTTGTAGAAGCAATGAGACACAGAATGAATCTAAGTTGTTGAGAATGTTCCTGGGGTTCCTCATTACTACAGATAGTCTTACAGGAATGCTTCTCATCTAGAGCAATATGGGTGTGTCCCATCTCTGCCAACTATGGAAATTCCCAGGATTAGCAGGAAGCTCTAAGTGAAGCTCCTGGGTGAATAGAAAGGAGTAAGAGATTTCATTCTGCTAAAAGAGGAGGTGCTTCTGGAAGACACTTTGTAGCATAATGCTGTATTAGTAAGTTGATGCTGCAGAAAAATACATTTTCTATTTGCTTTGGGACTAAGGTATAGAAATAAATTGGCAAAATTGGCCTTATGGCTAAATTGATAATGTGGGAATATTGTTTGAGACTTTACCCTACCTGCAGCTAACCTGTTAGCATACAAGTTTCATGGATGCTGGCAGAAGACATGAGAGTCCTGGCTCAGAGACAAGGCAACTGAGGCATTCAGAGTCAGCATTGGCCCCTGTTTCTCAGGCCTCATTTCTCACTGAGTGACACTAAGAGGGTCCAGAGGAGCAGAATTCTGAGCTCAGGAACCTTGAAACAGTAAGCCTGCCTCCCATTATCTTTATTTCAATGTGCAGGAAACAAACTTGTCTTTTTCTCTGGAGGAAGACACTATCTCTGTTTTTCAAGGCTGTTTGTACAACAAACAGCCTTGAAAGGATAGCATTCTTCATAAGGGAGTCAGTGCCTGTGCTGGAAAGACAAAGAGAAATAGAGACTCACAGAAAACTGTCTCCAAACAGTGAGTCATTAATAGAATCATGAAATAAATTCAGAGGGTTTAAACACACAGAATAATATTTCATGTAGTAGGGCAAACAGTGTTAGGGCAATTTTCCTTTAAAAATATATTTTTTTCACCTTTTCTCATTGACAATACATTTGAGATACACTGGCTAAGATATTATTAAATACACTGAGTTCTTACATTCTGGGTGACATGATTTGGCTTGCATTTTACCTAGGAATGTGCAATAACAACCTGTATTATATTGGGGTTCTTCTGTAATATAAATCATAAACACAATGCCATAAATGACACATTCTGATCGTGATTAATAAACATACTCAATTGCTATTTTTGGAGACTAGGAAATTTTAGATACTATATTGTGGGCTTTTTTTTTTTTTTAACTAAATGGAGTTTTAAGAAGATAAATTTTACCTCTAGTTACAGGTAGATAGCAGAGAAAATATGTAGTATGAGTTTGGACCACTCAGAGAAAAAAATATAGTGTGGGAAAGTTTATATTACTAACTAAATTGATGCTTTGCCAGGCATTGGATTTAATAAGGAGCACATACAAAAATTAACAAATATTTGACATCTTAACAGCCCCAAAGCAAATATTTTTTCTGACTTGTATGCCTATGAAATGAAAGTTCTGGACAGACAAAAGGAATGTTGGGTCCTCAATGTATTTATTAAATTCAAGATTTTTAAAAAATACTTTACACAATAGACAAAATTTCATTAAAACTAGTTTTTAAAAGTCCACTTTCATAAATATCTACTGAGTTCATATATGCAAAAAGTCAGAGGATAGAAAGATATGTAAAATATCTACCTGACTTCATGTGGATCATGTGGATTAGAGTGATCACAATTTCGAAGGGTAGAAATTATATGCAATTTTCTATTTTACATACCTACCGCATTGCCTCTATTTAAAATAAGTATTTGCTGTTATTATTGCTAAGATCAGAGCCATAGTAGAAGGTTACAGTGCTAACACATTATTTTATATCAATTGAAAAAGTTACCCATTTAAGTGGGGTATTTCTAAATCTTTGGGAAAATCAATTTTAAGAATGGATGTAGATCATGTTTTAGAAATAGGCATAAGAAATCTTAATATATGAAAGCCATTATCCCAAGAATTACATGATCTTCTATAGAGAGAACTTTAATGGCAGACCAAGCACCATATCACTGGGTCTATTACAAAATAGAATTATTGTTTTTATAGGCTCAACTCGTTTCAAGCAAGAATATGCAAATAATATTCTTCTTGGAATATTTTAAACATGAAGAAATGCCATCAGTTCTTGCTTTCTCAGAAAAGTAGTAAAACCACTTGTCTGTAAGGTTCAACTTGCCTGAACACTTAATTAATTTCATTGTCCCCATTAAATGCTCTTTCCAAAGAAAAACCAAAGAAGAAAACTAGCTGGCAGAGATTTCACACACACATACACACACACACACACACACACACACACACAAACACACACACACCCGTTTTCTCTAAGATAAATTCTGGGGCCAGGAGTCATTCGGACAAGTCAAAATATCCTCATCATTTAAGATCTCAATAATGTTCTATACATGGATATTATTTATTTCATACATAATGGAGAGCATAAAGAAAGGTGGTATTGTAGGAAGGTAGCAATATCCAGACTTTAAGGGGCGGTTCTTTGTCTAATATAATCAAGATAGGAGTGGGTTGTAGATGTAAATATCTGAATATATAATCATTAGTCTATCTTTTTATACAACACAAAGGGTTTTCTTTCAGTATATTCATTAGTTGTACTTTCAACTACATGGGTAATGCATTACTTAAGATAACCAGCCTGGTTTCCTTAAAGTCAAGCAATCTGACTTCAGCATTGGTTTGAGCTTTTATGATTCTTTTTCTTTACAATCGGATACAGTTTTTGCTCCAACACTTAATTTGATAGTAATTTTTGTTTTTAATGACTCACCCATATCAAGCCATTAAATGCTTTCAGCTTTAGATTTATACTCATATTTTACTGTTTTAATAACATTTAACTTGTATGTATTTGTGATAGTAACCACAATAGAAAAATGAGGTTGAAATAAACAAAATTAACCCTTAAGAAGTATTTAAAGCTCTAACAGTGGGGGTAGGAGGGGGCAGTGCTTCAAAAGGTGGCATTTACTGTATATAAACACACAGATGGCAGCAAGCAGGGTCTGCCAAGCTAGTGAAGGGGAAAGTTGTTAAGGAAGTTTCTATTGTGTGTCAATGCTTGCTGCTATTGGTATTTATACAGAATAATGAGGTCTGCCTCATCTTCTTCAACACTTAGAAAAAAAGTTATTTTTGAAAGTCCAGTTTGCCTCAGTTCACAAATCTTTTAGTTTACATTTACTTGCATATAATTTTCATTGGTATGTAGCATTCTTTTTTGTTTGTTTTTTGAAAGAGAGTGAGCAGGAGGGGCAAAGAGTGAGAGAATCTCAAGCTGCCTCAGTAAGCATGGAGTGGGACACAGGGCTGGGCTTGATATCACCACCCTGAGGGCATGACCTGAGCCAAAACCAACAGTCAGATGCTTAACCAACTGCACCACCCAGGCCACCCAGTTAAGCATTCTTTAGAGCCTCTGACCACTTGCTACTGAGAAAGCAAGTTACTTGCAATCAAATTCCTGTGAAGTTTCTAAGACAACATCACTGTCCCACATGTAATTAATTGCATTTCCTCAACACACAGTTTCTCTTAATGATCACATGCTATATTTTATCAGTATTCCTTGTGGTCACCTGGGTACTAGAGCCCTTGTGGTCACCTGGGTACTAGAGCCCCTTTTGGAACTATGATATTTATTTATTTATCAGAACTATGATCTTTAAACTCACACTTTGTTTCAGGGCATTTTCTCCTTCGATTCTTTAATCCCTTTCCCTGCAGCATAAATTGCTAGAGCTTTCAGTATCCCTCTGGCTGTCTCACTGGTGCTTTGTATAATGCCACAGTGAATGGGGCCAACAATTCTCTTTAATATCCTTGGAAAATATTATTCAGTTTATTTTTACAAACCTCATCCAAAAAAGCATCATCTAATGATGCTTTGAATATTTTCACAACTACTCCCCAACCCGTATCTTTTGCTGATCTCATAGTATAGTTTGAAGTGGTTCTGTTGAACTTTTAAGTCTACTTCAACCGGGATCTTTATCTCTGGATTTGGTAGCCATAATTACCCTGTGACCTTCACTTTCAAATTTCTTTTGAAAGCAGCTTTGCTTAATTGTGAATTTGTTCCCAAAAGCTGACAAAAACAGTGCCAGTTCCTTAAGATCTGGTGCTGTCAACACTCCAGAGACTGTTCTTTCATTGATTTGTATTTGTACTTGATTCTGTGCTGTGATTATTTTTAAGCTAGTTACAGATTGCTGCCAGGGAAACCAAGCAATCAAAAGTCTTTGTTTATTGTATCTATATAGCCATATGCAAATTCTACAGATGTTCTGAACTCCTGAGAAGTGGTGAAGGTTAGCCTGTTTCTAAGGACTTGCTTAACAAAGGATGTTCAGAATCCATTTCGTATATTTCCAGTTTTTAAGGTCATTAATGTTTATTAAAGCCCACTTAAAGCCAATGACTTTTGCCTATGAACTGTAAAATAGGCTGCATTTTAAGCTGATTTTATATAACTGTTCTAATACCTGAGAGTGATACTGCACATCCTAATATTCACTTATGAGATGGAAGAGGAATTTATTAATGCTTATTATAATACTTACTAAAATTTAGTATTAACTATGACTGCTAAGGTAAGTGGCATACAAGGCAGTTACATCTGTTAAAGGCTTCTCCAAATACCTTTGGAGGGACTATACTGACTCAAAGATTACATATTCTAGATTGACTGACCATCCTGTAATAATCTTTACATCAACTGGGTTTTCTCAGACCTTTCCTCTTTCTGGACCTCTGGAGGAAAGGTACGTATAAACCATCCTTGGAAAGGAGAGAAGCCTCAGGCATTTTCTGGACATAAGTCCAGAATCAAAGCCATGTTTTTCAGCCGCATAAAGGATGGTTTATTCTGGCAAATGGAGATATAGGGAAAAATCTATATAATATACAGTTGTAAATGCACACACGTTTAGATAACCACAGATAGACCAATACACTAAAGAGCCAAGTAAAATTCTCCAGTACTGGTCACTGCCCACCTCTCCCAGGGCAGAGAAGCGATTTAAAGCTACAGGCTCTGTTTCCATGAGCGCCAGAGAAAAAAAGCATACCGATCTCTCTGAAAATGGCTTGTAATTTCCTCCGTTCGCCAATATTCTGAGATCGATGGGTACTCTAAAAACTAAATAGTACACCTCATTTCAGCCATACATCTTCGTTCGAAGAGAGATTTAATTTGAATTTGCGCAAGGCACTCAGCACCTTCCCTCCATGGAAAATTGTCCCGTCACACGGAAGAGTGATTCGAAAACTCAAACATTGCTCCATCCGGACTAAAGGACAAGGAGCAATTTAGCAGCTCCCTAAACTGGTAGACCGTCGTCCCGCCCCCAGGGTCGCCCCGCCCCGAGGGCGTGGCCTATAGTACCCCCGCCCCGCCCCGCCTCCTCGCGTAACCCGGATACACACCCACGCTCCCCTTTCACCTCGCAGCCGTTGGCTAACGTGGAAGTGAGACCTGCTGCCCGGCTGAGCACCCGGGACCGCGCTGCCCGGGACAGTTGGGCGCGCGGCCCGTCAACGGTGGGCTTCTCGGCGCGGCTCGGCCTTTCCCGGAAGGGAGCGATGGGGCGCGCGCGCGCCGGCGAGCGGACGCCGGTGTAGGAAGCGCGGCGCCAGGCCCGGGAGCGCGGCGGCGGCGGCGGGCGCGGGGAGGCCTGTGAGGGCCGCCGCCCCGAGCGCCGGCCTCCCGCGCCATGGCCCCTATGGGCATCCGCCTGTCCCCGCTGGGGGTGGCCGTGTTCTGCCTGCTGGGGCTCGGCGTACTCTACCATCTGTACTCGGGCTTTCTGGCCGGCCGCTTCAGCCTCTTCGGCCTGGGCGGCGAGCCGGGCGGCGGCGGGGCGGCGGGGCCCGCGGCCGCGGCCGATGGGGGCACGGTGGACCTCCGCGAGATGCTGGCCGTGTCGGTGTTGGCCGCTGTTCGCGGCGGCGACGAGGTGAGGCGCGTCCGCGAGAGCAACGTCCTCCACGAGAAGTCCAAGGGGAAGACGCGCGAAGGCGCCGAGGACAAGATGACCAGCGGGGACGTGCTGTCCAACCGCAAGATGTTCTACCTGCTTAAGACCGCCTTCCCTAACGTGCAGGTGGGTGCCACGAGTGCCGGGCGCGCCGGGAGCGGATGGGCGGCGCCGCCTGCCCAGGTCCGGGAGCCGGGGAGCCGCGGAGCGCGTCCCGGAGCCTTGACTCCTCCGACGGCCCCGGGGCCTGGGGTCCTGACTCTCATTTTGCAGACGTGGAAATTGAGACGCGAAGTGGAGGTGCTCAAGGTCGTACAAACGGTTGGCAGGCGAGATGGGTGAGGTTGCAGGTAGTCTGACTGAGAGGCCTTACCTAACTTCTTGGCCCTCCCGGGGTTTGTGTAAGTGCTTTATACCTGGAAGCTGGAACTCTCAGTTCTGGGTGGGCCTGGATATGAAAAGGCTGTGAAAGTTAACTTCATTCCTCACTGCAGGCCCTTTTCTAAAATGAAGGAGGTTGGACTAGAACCCCCTTGGCCGTGTAGCCCTCCTTGATGTAGTTGTTGAAAGGGTTGTGACTATAGAGTTCATGTTTTTGCCGGACCTACCAGGAGCTAATTGAGGGCTAAAAACCGTGGAAGTCTTGTTGCGGAGCTGTTAATGTGCAGGGCATTTGTTGGGGGTATGCTCATGATATACTTTAGCTGTGGAGTGATCTCTTAATGACTTGTACTCTGGGGGCTCTTTAAAGGGGTGTTTGGAAGTATGTTTCCCAGCAACTTCATTTCAGCTGTCTACCCGGTTATTATCTCCAGATAGAATTGAAGAACCTTTGCATTTTATTTGGATAGATTTCTGGGGGAAGGAATTGACGTTTTCTTAGGTAAATCTAGAATTTTGAATTTTGTTACTAATACTTCTAAAATTCATTTTAGTGGAGCTGCTGTTGAATGAATAAAATTTTAAAAAACATAATTCTGGAGGAAGAACTTAGCATAGCGTAGCAATGCTTTGTAAGTGTATGTCTTAACTCACCTAATAGTAGATTTTGGCTACTGGGAAGAAAAATTTTTTCCAGTGGTATTCTATTAATTAGATAAACAGTGAAATCTAAACCCCAGCTTCTTTGGAAGGCATCTGACCTTTTACTGTTGTTCTTGGAAGAGTTAGGAGAATATTGTCATTGTAGAATTTACTTATCTTGTGTAACCTTTCCTCTGGTCTGTCATATTATTGCTTTGTTTCTCCTTTGTCCTCTTTCTGTCGTTTTTTTCTTTTTTCTTTTTTTTTTTTTTCCTTAAAAATTTTTTTGCAGGGAAAGGAACATTGGCTTCTGGCAGAGCTGCTAGCAGTCAGGTGTATTTGACAGGAGAATTCTGAAACAAAACACCAAAAATTTATTTTTCTTTGCCCTAGCTTACCTTATCATTATAAATCTTTATCAACACAAATACTTACGTTGTGTTTTCATAGATGTAAGATGTGCTTCTAAAATATATTCTTTTTCCAAAACAGGTGTTCTTCTCTTCAGAGTTTGTGGAAGAAACAGGAGTTTCAGAGAAGTTGATGTAGAATAGTTACAACAGTAGAAATGATAACCATTTCTTGACTGTTTTTTAGGCCCCCAGATAGTGGCCACACAGGACTTCATTTGATCGCCACAGCAACTTTTTTATTTTTTATTTTTTTTAAGATTTTACTTATTTATTTGACACAGGGAGAACAAGGGAGAGACAGAGAGCAAGCACAAGCATGGGGAATGGCAGGCCTCCCACAGAGCAGGGAGCCCCAGGTGGAACTCTATCCCAGGATCCTGGGCTGACGGCAACTGCTTAACAGCCACCAAGGTGCCCTCGCCACAGCAACTTTTAAGAAGTAAATTTTATTTATGCCAGTTTACAGATGGGAAATCTGAGGCTCATGACACTGTAGTTTATGTGAACTCTCTAATTCTTCATTTTAGCTAGATCTTTAGGAGGCTACTTAAAACTTATGGTAAATTTCCTGGGAAGACATCAAATTGTGGAATATTAAAAGCAATAATAATAAAATATATGAAGTAGAGTTGAATTTCTTTTTTTAAGGGTAAAGACAAAATTGTCTTAAATACCAAAAACATGGAAGTATGTGCATGTGTGTTCACATGTGAACTCCACCCCACCCCTACCAGACCTTTTGCTTTGGTGAACTTCCACAGGATTCTGCTTTGTTTTCTCACTTTTTAGCAAATGCTATGGGAATAGCTGCCAAGGGTGGTGAGCTGCATTTTATTAAACATAAAAGCTAGGCTTTCAGAATTGCAGATGTTGAAGGCTCTGCCTTTAAGTAAAATAACTTTTTGTTTTCTTGTGACTGAATGTTCACATGTATATTTTTAATGTTGGACTTTTGCTGGGGTAAAGGAGGTTATGTTCATTTATACAGTATCAAAGTAGGGTAGTATCATATTGAGTTGCTTCCTTTTATCACTATGTTGTTAAACTAGAGTCCAAATGCTATCATCTAAGTAGAAACTCGGCTCTGGATTCTTTTCTTTCCTCTCCTGCAGCACCCAGAATACAGTCTTCAATGTCTCGTCGTTTTTGAAGCCTCACCTGGATTTTTTGGATAAGGAATTTAAGTCAAATCCCACTCAGTTTACTTTCGTATGGCAAATTAGCACTGAGAAGCCACAAATACTTTCTTCTTTTACCCTGGTGTCCTGTGCAAATAGGGAGAGGTGTCTTACTTTCTCTCATGATTTTCCTGTCTAGAATCAAGATTCAGTCTTGAATTCTCCTGATGTTTACTTCTCAGAACAAGGTTATACCAGGTGTATATCTGAGTACACTCTAGAGTACTCAGGGGTGTGTTTTTGCCCTTGAGAGACATTTGGCAAAGTCTAGAGATTTTTGTTTGTCACAAATTGGGGTGGAATGCTATTGGCATCTAGTAGGTAGACGGTTAACTGGCCCACAGTGGCCCACAGTGCACGTGACAGCTCTCCATAACAAAGAATGATCTGGCCTAAGTTTTCAGTTGGTGCCCTGGTTGAGAAGCCCTCCTCTGCAGAAGTGTGTTATCATAAGAAAACTCAGGTTTGACCTATGATCCCTGGATTTCCTTTTGTCTTCAGCCTTTCTTACATTAGGGTTCTTGGGAGAGTCCTCAGGGCAGTCTTTCTCCTCTTCTTCTAAACACTCTGGCTGTACTTGATTTTATTTTAAGAAAGTAATAGTAACTGCAGCCATTTGTATGATACTGTCTTTAATTACATCCTTCTGAATAGTGATGAAAATGAAGGCTGACGATAGGTTTGTGGAATGAATTTAGAGCCACAGAACAGACAACTTGGATTTGTAGTTTCAATTTAACACACGGGGAGCTCTAACTGTGTGAGCCTCTATATCTTCAACTTATTTAAAGTTTTTGACTTTGAAAATGATTCATTTTGCTCTTCAGAGTCTTGGGTGTAGGACTTCCTTGACCTCTGGGATGGGAGTTAAACTCTTCTCTCAGCAGGAGTGCTCATTGGAAAAGTCTGAGAAGTGCTAATATCGTGCTAGAACACTTGCCTTGAGGGGTGCCTGAATGGCTCAGTCAGTTAAATGGCTTTCTTCAGCTCAGGTCATGATCCCAGGGTCCTGAGATGGAGCACCACCCTGAGCTCTGTACTCCCTGCTCAGTCGGGAGTCTGCTGCTCTCTCTCCCTCTGTCTGCCACTCCCCCTGCTTGTGTGCATTAGTGCTCTCTCTCTCTGTCCCTCAAATGAATAAATAAATTTCTAAAAATAAATAAATAAATAAAAGGAATCACTTGCCTTGATGTCTTGTCTAGTCACCCACCTATGTGATCCTGGCCAGTCATTTCACTTCTTTGAGCTGCAGTTTTCCTCTTCTATAAATTCCAGATAACTAGTAATTTGACAATTAGTGCAGACATAAGCATTGCGGACAGAAAAAAACCCAAGTTGAAAGGAGCTGGCCCAGTAGAGGTGGTAGTATAGTAAATTCAAGTATGCTGATAGGTCTGAATCCGATGCACATTGGGGGAAATGACTGTGGAAGAAAATAGGAAGGTAACTGGGCTGGATCATGTGCCAAACTCAAAGAAGTTTGAACGTGATCTTTAATTTAATCCGAAAGTACTAAAGAAGACCAGATTTACCTGAGCTTGTTTAAAGCCTACAATACGCTTTGAGCTGTGGGTATTTGGAGGTTCTTGAGACCAGTTGGGGTATGTTAAAATAGGCTGTGCAAGAGATGAGGACCAGAACTCAGGCAGTGGGAACATTACACTCAGCTTGGTTTACTAGCTAACATTTATTTAGTTCTCAGTAGCAAGCACTGAATTAAGCTTTTAAGTTTTTATTCCCATTATTAAGGTACTCTTGTCAACAGCATAGGAAGTCAAGTACTATTGCTTCCATTCTGCAGCTACAGAAATTGAGGCTTGGAAAGGCTAAATAATTTACCAAACTTTAGATAGCTAGAAAATATTTTAGGCCTGTAGAGAGATTCATTTAATGGTCTGAGAATCATCTCAGGTTTAATTCTATATATAAGTCAGTATAGGAGGTATAACTACAGTGTACTTTTAACTAACCCACAGTATTTTGAATGATTAGAAGGCCTCAGAGTTGATGCTTGGAGAATCATTTGGAGGGAGTAAACCAGTTAGGAGATTTTTTTCAAGAGAGACATTCTGCATTTTAAATTGGGGCTGTGTTTGTAGTGAAGATAGAATTGGAAAGAGATGAGAGAATTTCTAAGGATGTTACAGAGTGTATTCTATATCTGGCTTTCACAATTGGTGTTTTGCTGGAGATGAAGAGTGAGGGATGATACGTCCACGGGGGCAGATTACAAGTGCCATCTTAGACTTATGAAGTTAAGAGTTGTCTTTGATATGGCCAAGGGGACATGTTAAGGAGGTATTTGAATATATGGCTCTGAAGAGACATCTGAATTTGAAATACGAATTTGTGAGTCATCGTTGTGATATTAATTGGAACAGTATTGCTTATGGAAAGAATATAGTGTGAAAGGGGAATATCAAAGGCCTAAGGCAAAGATGGAAAATAATCATTTAATAATAATAGCAGCCAGCATTTACTAAATGCTTACTCTTTGTTAAGCACAATGTTAAGCTTGTTTGTTTTACCTATTCTATTCATTAATTCAGCCATAGATCCCAGTAGGAAGATAGATTTATCATCCACTTTAGCAGCTCAGGAAGATTAGGTGACTAGCCTAGATAAGTCACATTCCCAATAAATTGAGGAGCTGGCAATGACAGAACATACTCTTAGTGATGGTTCTGCATGGTGAATGGTCATTGGTGAACTTTTTAAGAGCTTGCTTGGTGGCTTGATGGAAAGGTTGCAGAATTGAAAAAGATGGGATGAGGGAAAATGGAGATAGTAAAAGACAAGACTTTTAAGAAATTGGACTTCTACAGAGCTTGGCTGGGGTCTTATATGAAACTAAGAGAAGTTTCTATGAATTTTTTTGGTGGTGTTTTTAAAATGTGAGAAACTAGAACATGTTTATTTATAGGTATATGTGTGAAAGATGGTGTTGATAGTAAAACGCGTCTAAAAAGGTAGAAGAAGGTACCCATTTAGAAAATAGTTATTGAATGCCTGCTGTGTGATAGGCACAGTGCGAGGTACTATATCTGAGAACTTTTTATGATGTTATGATTTATGGAGAAATTCAGTAGTTGGTACCTCCTTAAGCATTAACCAAAAGCCTCTTCAACCCCAAAGTTACTGAACTTTCATATTAATAGCATTAATTGTGTTTTGAAGTCTTGATTTCCTATTCTTCAGTTCCCTTTTGAGGACTGAGACAGGCAGTACCAATGAGGGAGGGAGAAGACTGAATGGAAATGGTTATGGGGAAGAAACGAAAGTACAATGGCAAAGAATAATGTTGTCAATACAGAAGTATTTATTCAACACCTACTATGCCAGTTTCAGCAGTGGGATGCAGCTACAGTATGAAGGAAATTATGTCCTAGAACTTATAAAACTTAAGGTCTGGTGGGTCAGTATTCTGTATTCAGTATTCATATGGTACACATATGAACAAATAAACTGATTTCAGATACTGATAAGGGTTTTGAAGAAGAAAAATAAGACCATGTTAGAAGAGTGAGTGGGGGCTTCTGCTTCAGCCATGATAGTCAGGGCAGGCCATTGTATGGCTCTGTGGTTTGAACTGAGATCTGAATGATAAGAAGCAGACCATCATGAAGAGATTTGGGAAAAGTGTATATGAACAGAAGAGTACAAGTACAAAGCAAGTACAAAGGCCCTGAGGCCAAGGGACCAGAAAAGACAAGTCTGGAGTGTAGGAAATAAGGATGCAAGTAAAGAAAGGTTACTGAGGCCAAATCATCCATGCCTTACTTTGTAGGTGATGGTGAGGAGTTTGGATTTTATTTCTGTGTAATGAAAAACCATTGGCAAGTTTTAAGCAGGGAGTGACAATACTCTTATTTAGGAAGATGACAAGTTGCTGGGTTGCAAAGGGAAGCTCCGTTAAGGCCATGATTTTGTCCATTTTGTTCATTATTTTATCCTAGTGCCCAAAACAGTTTAGAATATATGGTCATTAGTAGTTGTTGAATGAATGCACGAATCAGTGAATGCGTTGTAGGAGACCAGAGCAACTGAAAGCTATTTGAGAAATCCAAGTGAGAGCTAGATGGTGGTTTAAATTGAGATTTGTTTGGAATACATAATTTCATTTATTTGAAATTGGGAGGACTTAGTGAAATGTGGAGAAGAACTGGGATAGATTTACTGCTTGTGATCTTACCAGCTATGTGTGAGGCTCTTTACAGTGGCGGAAAGTGGATTTATTCAATTTGTAGGTGTGTAATGGTAGTGGCAGGTTACCAGTAGCAGTTGTGCAAAAGCAGATGAGGACATTGTGCTGATGTTCTCCTGCTTCATTTGTTTCTCAGGAAAGATGTTTTCAAATACACTTCTATAATTTGTCAGGTCATACTATATTGAAAATATATGGAGAAGCTGACTTGAACTTTAGGCAAAATTCTTAAATCATAAGGCACAGTAGTTGCTTCCTAGACTTGGCATCGCCATTTTTGTAAACTACAAGGGTTTGTAGTTGGTGAACTACTTTGTTGTTTCTGGGAGTCACATTTGTTGTTTAAGTTTATTCTGTGGTGTTTGTATGGTGTTACTCTTAGATTCATTCATCTGACATAGCCTAGCATTGTAGTATTACTAAGCGTATGGGCTCTAAATCCAAAATACTTTAACTTGATGTCTGCAAGATGGTACAAAAGGACCTGGTCTGGGTTTGTGGAATTGAGACAAAGCATATAATCTTAAGAATGCCCTCCAGGAGGGAACAGAGAGTGTGGAGAAGGCACATCTACAGAAAAGGTCAGAGAAAGCCTCTGAATTCCACATCAGACTCAAGGTGAGACAGCTGTCTCCCAAAGCCAGTCAGGAAAGAGTGGAGGAGATAACTTCCTTCAGAAGTGAAGACAGCAATGCAAAACTTCAAGGAGTACAAAAAAATTAAGGAAATAAAACATTGCCAAAGGAATATAATTTCTTAATAACTGCTCCCCCCAAAATAGAGATCTATAAATTGTCTGTCAAAGAATTCAAAATAATTGTTTTAGGGAAGTTCAGTGAGCTTAAGAAAACACAAACAACTCAAAGAAATCAGGAAAACAATATATGAATGAAAAAGAGATAAAACAGAGAAGTTTAAAAAGCTGCTAGAAATTTAGAGCTGAAGAATACAAGAAATGAAAATGCAGGAATCAGCAGAAGACTTGATCAAGCAGAAGAAGGAATCCACGAACTCAGAAACAGATCCTTTGAGATCATGCAGTCAACAGAGAAAAAAGAAAATAAATAAAACAAGTAAAGAAAACCTGTGTGCATTATGGGGCACCATCAAGTGTAACTATTTACATTTCAGAAGTCCCAGAGAAGGAGAGAGAAAAGGCAGAAAGTTTATTTAAAGGAATGGTGCTGAAAACTTCCCAAATCAGGGGTGATATAGGCATATCTAGCTGTGTGAAACTCAAAAGTTCACAAATTCAACTCAGAGAGAACTTACTGAGATACATTATAATAAAACTGTCAAAACCCAAAGAATTTTGAAAGCAGTAGAAAAAAAACTCATCTGATAGAAGGGAACCCCCATAAAGCTATCAGCAAATGTTTTACCAGAAACCCTATAGGCCAAAAGAGAGCAGGATATATTTGGAGTGCTGAAAGAAAAACAAAAACAAAAAAACCTGCCAACTGAGAATACTTTACCTTGTAACACTCTGTCTTTAGAAATGAAGAAAAGATAAAGACTTTCCCAGGCAAATAAATGCACCACCACTAGATCTGCCTTACAAGAAATGTTAAATGGAGTTCTTCAAGTTGAAATGAAAGGATGCTAAATAGTAATATAAAAAATGAGTATATAATGAAATTCAGAATTTTTGAATGTAATAGTGGTATGTAAATCATTTAATATAAAAGTTAAAAGATGAGTTTTTTTTAAAACTATAGCTACAAAAATTTGTTAACAGATATAGAATATAAAAAGATGTAACATTAAAAACATGTTGTAGAAGGAGTGAAAGAGGGAAGAGTTCATATGCAATCAAAGTTGTTATCAACTTAAATTAGACTGTTATAACTATAAGATATTTTATGTAAGTCTCATGATAACCACAAGACAAAAACCTCTGATAGACAAACAAAGGATACCACCATGGAAAATAATCATATCAGAAAGGAAGACATTTAGAGAGTTCTAAGAAAGGAACAAAGAAGCCACAAAAAGACAGGAAGCAATTAACAGGATGGCATTAGTAAGTCCACATTACTAATTATTTGAAATGTAGATGAACTAAATTCTCCAGTCAAAAACAGACCAGGTGAATGGATTAAAAAAAAAAGAGAGAAAAGACCAAAATGTATGCCACCAATAAGAGAAACACTTCAGCTTTAAAGACACACATAGGATCGAAGTGAAGGGGTAGAAAAAAAATATTCCATGCAAATGGAAACCCAGAGAGAATGGGATAGCTATACTGTTATCAGACAGAATAGACTTTTTTTTTTTTAAAGATTTTATTTATTTATTCGACAGACAGAGATCACAAGTAGGCAGAGAGGCAGGCAGAGAGAGAGGAGGAAGCAGGCTCCCCGCTGAGCAGAGAGCCCGATGTGGGGCTCGATCCCAGGACCCTGAGATCACGACCCGAGCCGAAGGCAGAGGCCTAACCCATTGAGCCACCCAGGCGCCCCCAGAATAGACTTTAAGTAAAAAAACTCTAACAAGGGACAAAGAAGAATTTATGTAATGATAAAAGGGTCAGTTTATCAAGGAGATAAAATAATTGTAAATACATATGCACCCAACATCAGAGCACTGAATATATCGAGCACATATTATAGATCTGGGTACAGAAACAGATAGCAGTGCAATAATAATAGAGACTTCTGTACCTCACTTTCACCAATGGATACATCATCTGGACAGGTCATCAATAAGGAAATAATAAACTTGTACTATTTTCACACTGGTATAGGCACTGTCAGAAATGTATAACCCATTTCATTCAACAGTAGCAGAATACACATTCTTCTCAAGCTCATATGGAGTACTCTCCAGGGTAGATAGCCTGTAAGGCAGAAAACGAGTCCTAACAAATTGAAGATTAAAATGATAATCATAGGTCTTTTTTGAACACGGTGGTGTCAATGACAGGACAAAAGCTGGAAGATACACAGACCTATGAAAATTAAACGGTGTACCTTTGAACAATCAGTGGGTTCAAGAAGAAATCACAAGGGAAATAAAATCTTGAAATTAACTAAAAAGGGGGCACCTGGGTGGCTCAGTTGGTTAAGTGTCCAGCTCTTGATTTTGGCTCACATCATGATCTCAGGGTCGTGAGATTGAGTTCTGCACTCAGCTCAGAGGGTGCTTATGATTCTTTCCCTTTACTACCCTTCTTCTCTTTCTCTCTCTCTAAAAATAAAATTCATAAATGAAAGCATAAACATTATACCTGATACTGCAAATACAAATGATCATGAGAGACGACTATTAACAACGCTAGGCCAACGGATTGGATAATCTAGAAGAAATGGATCAATTCGTAGAAACACGCAACCTACTAGGACTGATTCATGAAGAAATAGAATACCTGAACTGACCTGTAAGGAGATTGAATCATTAGTGAAACTTCCTGGTAAAGAAAATCCCATGAGATGTCTTCACTGGTCTACCAAACAATTAAAGGAAAATTAATACCTGTCCTTTCCAAATTCTAACCCCAAATTGAAGAGGATGGAACACTTCCAAACTCCCCTTTATGAAGCCAACATTACCCTGATACCAAAGCTATGCAGGGTACTATAAGAAAAGAAAATCACAGGCTATTATTTCTCATGCTCATAACATGCAAAAATCCTCAACAAAGTGCTAGCAAAATAATTCAACAGACATTAAAAGAATCAAACATCATGATTAAGTGGGATTTAACCTGGGATGAAGGATGGTTTCCATATATGCAAATTAGTCAATGTGATATACCACCTGAGCAGAATGAAAGATAAAAATATATAAAAATATATATATCTCACTATAAAAATAAAAAGATAAAAAGAACTTGACAAAATTCAACATTTTTTTCATGATAAAAACTCAACAAATTAGGTATAGAAGAAATACACCTCAACATAATAAAGGCGATATATGACAAGCTCACAGCTAACATGAGACCCATTCATGAAAATCTGAAAGCTTTTCTTCTAACATCATTAGGAAGACAAGGATGCGCAAGTACTTTTTAATTCAATATTGGAAGTCCTAGCCAGAGCTAAGTAAGTAAAAGAAATAAAATTCATCCAAATCAGAAAAGAAGAAATAAAATTATCTATGTGCAGATGACATGATTTTACATATAGAAAACTAAAATTCTTAGCAAAATACTATTAGAACTAATAATAATAACTGTAATAATCTTTTTTTAAGATTTTACTGATTTAAAGAGAGAGCACAAGAAGGTGAAGGTCAGAGGGAGAAGCAGGGACTCAATCCCAGGACTCCAGGATCATGACCTGAACTGAACGCAGGTGCCCAACCAACTGAGCCACCCAGGCACCCAAACAAAAACCATTTTATTTCTGTGAATTAAGAACAATGAACTATTTGTGAGAGGAATTAAGAAAACAATTCCATTTACAATAGGATCAAAAACAATAAAATTCTTAAAAATAAATTTAACCAGGGAGGTGAAAGATCTAAAAACTCTGTCATTGGTAAAAATAGTTGAAGAAGACACATAAAAAATGGAAAGGTGTTGCATTTCTTGGATTAGAAAAATTGGTATTGTTAAACTGTCCATGCTGCTCAAAGCAGTCAACACATTTAGTGCAATCCCTATCAAAATTCCAATGTCAGACTATCATATGATCTCCCTGATATGAGGAAGTGGAGATGCAACATGGGGAGTTAAAGGGGTAGGAGAAGAATAAATGAAACAAGATGGGATTGGGAGGGAGACAAACCATAAGTGACTCTTAATCTGAAAAAACAAACTTGAGGGTTGCTGGGGGCAGGGGTTGGGAGAGGGGAGTGAGGTTATGGACATTGGGGAGGGTATGTGCTATGGTGAGTGCTGTGAAGTGTGTAAACCTGGCGATGCACAGACCTATACCCCTGGGGATAAAAATATATTATATGTTTATAAAAAATTAAAAATTTAAAAAAAACAAAAACATAAAAACCCACATTGAGATACCACCTTATACCAGTTAGAATGGCCAAAATTAGCAAGACAGGAAACAGCCTGTGTTGGAGAGATGTGGAGAAAGGGGAACCCTCTTACACTGTTGGTGGGAATGCAAGTTGGTGTAGCCACTTTGGAGAACAGTGTGGAGATTCCTTAAGAAATTAAAAATAGAGCTTCCCTATAACCCTGCAATTGCACTACTGGGTATTTACCCTAAAGATACAGATGTAGTGAAAAGGAGGGCCATCTGTTTATAGCAGCAATGGCCACGGTCACCAAACTGTGAAAAGAACCAAGATGCCCTTCAATGGACGAATGGATAAGGAAGATGTGGTCCATATACACTATGAAGTATTATGCCTCTATCAGAAAGGATGAATACCCAACTTTTGTAGCAACCTGGACGGGACTAGAAGAGATTATGCTGAGTGAAAAAAGTCAAGCAGAGAGAGTCAATTATCATATGGTTTCACTTATTTGTGGAGCATGACAAATAACATGGAGGACATGGGGAGATGGAGAGGAAAAGGGAGATGAGGGAAATTGGAAGGGGAGGTGAACTATGAGAGACTATGGACTCTGAAAAACAACCTGAGAGTTTTGAAGGGGTGGGGAGTGGGAGGTTGGGGGAACCAGGTGGTGGGTATTGGGGAGAGCATGTATTGCATGGAGCACTGGGTGTGGTGCAAAAACAATGAATACTGTTAAGCTGAAAAGAAATAAAGAAAAGAAAAAAAAATTCCAATGTCAGTTTTCAGTGAAATAGAATAAATAACACAAAATTTACATGGAATCACAAAAGAGACAAGTAGCTGAAGCAATTTTTTTTTTTTTAAGATTTTATTTATTTATTTGACAGAGATCACAAGTGGGAGAGATGCAGGCAGAGAGAGACAGAGAGAGGAGGAAGCAGGCTCCCTGCCGAAGCAGAGAGCCTGATGTGGGACTTGATTCCAGGACCCCGGGATCATGAACTGAGCCGAAGGCAGAGGCTTTAACCCACTGAGCCACCCAGGCACCCCTAGCTGAAGCAATTTTAAGCAAGAAAGACAAAGCTGGCAGCATCACATTTCCTGATTTAAAACTATATTACAAAGCTACTTTAATCAAAACAGTATGGTAGTGGCATAAAACATATACTTAGATCAAAGGAAGATAGACATAAATCCACACATACACATTTAACTAGTATTTGACAAGGCATCAAGAACATACCACAGGGAAATGATAGTTTTCTCAATAAAGGTGCTGGGAAAACTGTTTATATCCAAAAGAATAAAACTGGATCCCTATCTTACACCACTCTACAGAAACTAACTCAGAACGCACAAGAGGAGTGCCTGGGTAGCTCAAGTCCTTAAGCTTCTGCCTTTGGCTCAGGTCGCTTAGGCGCCCTGCTTGGCAGGAAGTCTGTTTCTCCCTCTCCCGCTCCCCCTGCTTGTATTCCCTCTTGTTCTCTCTGTCAAATAAATGAAATTAAAAAAAAAATGTTCAAAAGATTTAAATAGACCACCTGAAACTGTAAGCCACACAGAGAGAGTATTGTGTGGTATCAGTAGTATGTGGGATCTAAAAAAAAAATGTTGAGCTTATAGAAAAAGTGATTAGAATGGTGATTGCCAGAGTCTAGGGAATGGAGGGGATGTTGGTCTAAGGGTAAACTTTTAGTTATAAATAAGGTAAGTTCTAAGCATCGGATACATAGTCAGATTGCTATGGTTAATGCTGTATCATGTACTTGGAATTTGCTTCAAGAGTAGATCTTAACCGTTCTTACCACAGAAGAAAAAAATAAGTAATAGATGCATTAATTAATAATTAACTTGATTGTGGTAATCATTTTATAATATATACGTATATCAAATCATCACACTGTATACTTAACGTGTGTGTGAATATATCAAATCATCACACTATACACTTCACATACACTGTACACACATGTGTGTGTGAATATATATATACACATATGTATATATGTGTAGCTTTCTCAGTGAAGCTTTGGGGAAAAGTGCCACAGTCTTAATTCTAACATTAAAGTAAGTCTTGATATTTGGTCAGGGAAGTCATCCCACCATGTTAATTCTTTGTTTTTTTTCCTTCCTTCCTTTCACCAAAATGGCTTGCTCTTTTTCCAAGAAGAGATTAAAAAAAAAAAAAAAAAGAAGAAGACAACTTATAGGGATTTTGATTGGAGTTTTCATTAAATTTATAGATTTACTGATGGGAGAATTGACATCCTTACCATTTGTAATTCCTTAATGTTTTTTCATACATCTTAATTTTCTCCATTGTACTTTTGCACATCTTAATAGTAGTTTTAAGTCTGGGTAATTTACTTTTTTGTTAGTTTTAAAAGCTTCCATTTTTATGTTAAGTACTTTTAATATTTTCACTGATATATAAAAAATGCAATTGATTGTTAAATATTGATCTTGTATCTAGAGACTTTGCTACATTCTGTTATTCTGTAGTTTATCTACAGTTTCTTTTGGGTTTTCTCAGTCACCAGTTGCATGTTATGATTTCACTTCTTTCTATCTCTGTACCTCCCTACACAGGCCACCCTCCTTTAACTTTCTGCAGTGGCTAGGATGCTCTGTGCATTGTTGTGTAACAGAGGTTAGGATGGAGGGCAGCTCACTCTATGTCAGGCCTGTATGGTCCTACACCATCCAGTTTCCATTATTGTCAAACCTCATCTTCATTCAGTTCCTTTCTTCTTGGCTTACTCTGCTCTAGCCTTATCTTTTTTTTTTTTTTTTTAAGATATTATTTATGTATTTGAGAGAGAAGGCACAAGCAGGAAGAGAGACAGAGGGATAAGCAGATTCCCTGCTGAGCTGGGAGACCAGCTTGGGGCTAGATCCCAGGGCCTGGAGATTATCTGAGCTGAAGGCAGATACTTAACTGTCTGAGCCACCCAAGTGCCCCTGCTCTAGCCATACTTTACTTCTTGCTTGCTCCTGAATATACCAGGCACACTCCCACCTCAGGGCCTTTGTGTTTTTACTCCATGGGCTGGAAGGTGAGATGCCTGCTAGGCTCACTTCCTCTAAATTGTCATTCTAATACCACCTTTTCCTTAGCTACCCTATCTTTGAAAACAAATAGCAGCTTTATTGCAGCATATTTTGCATATATAATTTGCCCCTGGCATTTGTCCATTTCAGTAGTTTTTTGATTTGCCAAAGTGTACAACTTTTGTCATTGATCAGTTTTAGAACATTTTTATCACCCTAATAATTAACCTGTGCTCATTTACTGTTAATCTCTGTTCCTACCCTTACCCCAGGCAACCGCTGATCTCTTGACTCTGTAGATAGGCCTTTTACAGACATTTCACATAAATGGAATCATCCAGTATGCGATCTCTTGTTTCTTGCTTATTTCACTTAGCATGATGTTTTGGGGGTTCCTCAGCCCTATAGTATGAATTGTACTTCATTTCTTTTTTGGCTGAATAACATTTCATTGTATGGATGAACCACTCTTTGTCTATCCATTCATCAGCTGATGGGCATTAGGTAGTTTCTAATTTTTGGCTAGTTAGTATGAATAAAACCAGGCACCGTATCTTAAAGAATAGCCATTCTTCTACTGCCCTACAACATACTTCTTCCCTGCTACATTTTATGTCTTCTTGTTGTCACTATTCAGCATATCACATTTTACTTATGTATCTTGTTTATTGTTTATCTCCCTCTCTAGAATTTCTACTAAGTTCCGCAAGGGCAGAGATTTTTATCTCAAACTGATCACTTTTATACATCAGGCCCTAGAACTAGCATGTAGTAGGCAGTCAGTAAACATTTGCAGAATCAGTGAAGAAATAAGTGAATGGATGGGTTGGATGCTTACTGTACACCATATTAAAAATATTTTTTGATTTAAGTGGCTTGATGTTTCTGGGATTTTCTGTTTTTGTCCTTTTGGATTACCCAGCTTACCTTTGTTTACATTTTATGATCTAACTAACTTATGATCTATTATTATTTCCATGTTTCTTTTCTCTTTTGATCAAAGGTATATTTTAGATGATTACTTTTCTAGGACATTGTGTCAAACAAGATGGGATTGGGAGGGAGACAAACCATAAGTGACTCTTAATCTCAAAAAACAAACTGAGGGTTAAGGGGGGGTGGGGTTATGGACATTGGGGAGGGTATGTGCTATGGTGAGTGCTGTGAAGTGTGTAAACCTGGCGATGCACAGACCTATACCCCTGGGGATAAAAATATATTATATGTTTATAAAAATTAAAAATTTAAAAAAAACAAAAACATAAAAACCCACATTGAGATACCACCTTATACCAGTTAGAATGGCCAAAATTAGCAAGACAGGAAACAGGAAACATCCATATATTCGTCATTTCTCTGTTTTAAGGCATATTTCTTTTAAGTCCATTGTCACTTTTCTCTTCCTTTTAGAGTTGATCGTGCTCAGTGTTCCATCACATTGTCAGTCTATTTTTACACTTTAGATCTACTGTTTTTTGTAAATATCATTAAGCTTTCTTAGTTTCTCTCTATTTCTCTATATTTGGATTCTCTATCTTAGGCAACAAACAGCTTAAATATTAGATTAGAAAGTACTTGAAGACAGGATGTTGCTGGAATTTCTTTTACATATTTCCATTTTACAGTGAAGTGCTTCAAAATAAAAATACTGTTTTACCTACTTTCGGTTTGTGTGATTTGGTCTGAAATGTTTTTCTGTCTTGTATTTTCTCAGGTGGCGTTTTTTTGTTTCTAAATTTTTCATCTGTCTTCTGGTTTTGGTGCAGATAAATACTGAGGAACATGTGGATGCAGCTGATCAGGAGGTGATCTTATGGGATCGTAAGATTCCTGAGGACATCCTGAAGGAAATAGCCACCCCTAAAGAGGTACCAGCAGAGAGTGTTACTGTCTGGATCGATCCACTTGATGCTACACAGGAATATACAGGTGACTCTACATTAAGATTGATCTCAGACTTTAGATTGCCATTATATATTGGAGAACCAGAACAAAGGCAGGTAATATATACTTGGTAGTAAATACTTTACCGATCTTACACAACTTTTCCAGTTAGATTTTAAGGATTAATGCAGTGCAGTATGAAACCTTTGGACTGGATCAGTTATTCTCAACTTTTCTCCCCTGACCACAAAACCAGTATATTGTGGCATACTCCTATTGGTGGTAGTGATTCACTGTATCACTGATCCTTCAGTGAAGGGACATTTTTAGCAGTCAGAAAAAAAATGGTTCCTGTTGGACACCTGTTTATTGAAGTGTTTTTTATTGAGTTATATATTGTATGAGTTCAGGTATTTATTTATATAGCCAAAATACAATATTTACTTGTGATTTGGGCAATTTAGGTTTTATTGTATATACATCTATCTTTGGAATTCAGAATACTAGGCACCCAGGGGTAATTAAGTAGCAAAAGAGAGAATTACTCACCTCATCTCCATTTTGTTTTCTTTCTTTCTTTTTTTTTTAATCTAGCCCTAGCTTAGATTTCCATTTCTATAACTCCTCTCATGCCTTGTTTCTCACCTAGAGATATCCAATTCCCATTTTTTCTCTGTTCTCTTGGTGTATATGGTAAAGTTAATTGCTTATCTATGTGCCCTCCTTCTAGATGGTAAGTTCTGAGTGTGGGGCCTTCTGCTTTTCATCTTTGTATTCTATTTGTTAGGCACTAAACTTGACCATAATAGACACTCAGTAGGTAGCTTTTTGGAGAACAGGAGGAAGATATATAAGGTGTCTTAATAGTAGTGATATTAGAAAATAGGTAGAAATAGGTCATGGAAATAGGTAGAAATAGGTAATGGAAATGGGGAATATTGAGGGTTTTTTTTTTTTTTTAAAGATTTTATTTATTTATTTGACACAGAGAGAGAGAGAGATCACAAGTAGGCAGAGAGGCAGACAGAGAGGGAGGGGGAAGCAGGCTCCCCACCGAGCAGAGTCTGACGCAGGGCTTGATCTCAGGACCCTGAGATCATGACCTGAGCTGAAGGCAGAGGCTTAACCCACTGAACCACTCAGGTGCCCCAAGGGGATTTTTTTTTTTTTTTTAAGATTTTATTTATTTGATAGACAGGGATCACAAGTAGGCAGAGAGGCAGGCAGAGAGAAAGAGGAGGAAGAAAGCTCCCTGCCGAGCAGAGAGCCCGATGCGGGGCTCATTCTCAGGACTCTGGGATCATCACCTGAGCCGAAGGCAGAGGCTTTATTTAACCCACTGAGCCACCCAGGCGCCCCCCGAGGGGATTTTTTTAATAAAAATGTTTCCTAAACCAAAATTGGCCTGATCATATAATAGTGATGATATTTAGTGAGTATATCCCTTGTACAGAGACTAAGTATTTGAGTTGATTTTCAAATTTAAAACTAAAAATTTGAATTATTTTAATAATTTTTGTTACTGTTCTTTTTGTTTTCTTTTTCTTCACAGAGGATCTTCGAAAGTATGTCACTACTATGGTATGTGTGGCTGTGAATGGTAAACCTGTACTAGGAGTGATACATAAACCATTTTCTGAATATACAGGTAAGAAATGCACTAAAGCTTTCGAGAGTTAATGTTTTTAAGTCATACATTTGTAATACTTAACCATCCTATCAGAATCTCAGCTGTAGCTCAGCAATTATTAAGGTCAATCCCCTACCATACCTCACCCTTTTGTTGGATACAGTGAGGATTTTGTCATTGGTAATGATAATATACAATGAAGCGGAGCTTTCTAAACTTTCTTTAGTGGATAGAAACTGACAATGAGAGATAGTCAGTGATGAGGAGTATAGTTGGACATAGACTTCCCAGCAGCTGAATTCTTTCTCTTGTGCTGTTGCAGGGGATAAGGTCCAGGGATCTTAACACATTGATTCCATGTGGGTTCTGAGATCCACCTTCAGGGACCTTAGCCAAATCTGTTGTCACATTAGAAAATAAGCTTGAGGGACACCTGAGTGGCTCAGTTGGTTAAGCAGCTGCCGTCGGCTCAGGTCATGATCCCAGCATCCTGGGATCGAGTCCCACATTGGGTTCCTTGCTCGGCAGGGAGCCTGCTCTTCTCCCTCTGCCTCTGCCTGCCATTCTGTCTGCCTGTGCTCGCTCGCTTTCCCTCTCTCTCTCTCTCTGATAAAAATCTTTAAAAAAAAAAAAGAAAATAAGTTTGATATTGTGGTGGTTAAGGGGAATGGCAATTTGGCAGCAGGCTAATCCTAGTATAGCCCTAGACACTTCTTCAGAGTTCAGTTTCAGAGTTCATTTGACCCTTGCCTACCCCACCTTCTTGATATAGTCATATTTGTTAGCTTTGTACAGATGGCAGGTGAGATCTTTGATCATCATGTTGGAGTTGGGAGTATAGAATATCATGTCAAAGAGCTTCCCCTGCAGCTCAGGATGACCTTACCCAAAGTCTTTCCAGTGCTAGTGAATACTGGCAT
Organism: Mustela nigripes; assembly: GCF_022355385.1. NCBI lineage: Eukaryota > Metazoa > Chordata > Mammalia > Carnivora > Mustelidae > Mustela > Mustela nigripes. Next base: position 124,236,438 of record NC_081559.1, on the reverse strand, counting down.
GACATTTTGGTATCAGCACAACCATTTTGCTGTAGTTTGCCGGCTAGTTTGTAGTTTCTCTCTTAGTTTCTAATAGTTTCACAGTCTGTTGTGTTCCTTGGCTTGTGAACGCATCACTCTATTCTCTGTCTTCAGCCCCTCATGGCATTCTGCCTATGTCTCTGGGTTACTTCTTATGAAGACACCAGTCATACTGGATAAAAAACCCACCCTACTCTGCCGTGGCCTCATTTAACTGATTACATCTGCAATAACCCTGTTTGCAAATAAGGTCCGATTCTGCTATGCTGGCGATTAGGACTCAGTATATCTTTTGAGGGACAATAAACCGCTAACAGTCAGAACTTCAGAATGTGACCTTATTTGAAAGTCAGGTCTTGACAGGTGATTAAAGTAAGTTATCAGCATAAGATCATCCTGGATTAGGGTAGGTCCTTAAATCAATGAGAGTATCCTTATAAGAAACCAGCATTACTGAGACATGGGGTATAGGATAGGATGGTAGAGGCACAGATTAGAGTGATGCATATAAGCTAAGAAACACCAAAGATTGCTGGCAGCTGCTGGAAGCTAGAAGAGAGACATGGAATAAATTCCCCTTAGAGTGTCCAGAAGTAATAAACCCTACCAGTCCCAATATCTGGATTTTGGATTGCCAGTACATTTCATGAACTGTGAAATGTGTGAGCTTCCAAGACTGAGAAAGTAAGTTTCTCTTCTTCTAAGCCACCGTGTTTATGGTAGTTTGTCATGACAGCCCTAGGAAACAAATACACCCAGCATCCATACAGTTAGCTCTTTTGTTTACTCTGCCCTTCTCACTGTGCCTCACTGTGTGGCTGACACTGCGTAAAAAGGCTTGCTGTCAAGTGGACAGAAATGGAGACAAGGTCAGTTTTTGACTACTCTTCAAACTACTTGCTGTGAGGAATACTTTGTATCCCAGATTCCAGCTCCTCTGAGATTGGCTGAACATAGACCAAATCTGTTTTGTGTTAATCTGACCTTATATCTTCTTTTCATAATTCATACAGTTTTTACAGTTAACAATTTGATGAGCTATAAAGAATTTAATGTCATTATTGCAACAGTGTGCCTTAAAATTAATTATGTAATCTTTTTATGGTTTGTGGTTTGCTTTCACATGTTTCCTTTAATCCTTACTGCATAAGTGAGGCTACATGTTAGGCTGCTAATTTAGGCTGTTGTAATACAGTGCACCAGAATAAGAGAGCTTGAATAAAATAGTTGATTTCTCTCTTCTCTAATAGTCCATATGCAAACAGATTAGGCATGCAGGCTATTCTCTTTTTGTTGCTTTGCCTTGCTAAATTTTGGTGCCCCCTTCTGCTTGACTGAGGATGGCTCTCTGGTTTATCGGCATTTCACCAGTGAAGAGGATCAAAGGGGAGACGTGGACATTTTCTGCTAAGGGTTTGTCCTATAAGTTGCATGCATCATTTCAGCTCATATCCCATCAACCAAAACGTAGCTTGAACCCAGCCATAGGGGAGGTTTAGAAATGTGGTCTTTATTTTTTAATGGCCATCCAAGCATCCAGTTTAAGGGTTCTGTCACTGAGGGAGAATAGAGCAAGTGGATATTGGAGCATAACTTAATTTAGCAGTATTGCTACACTTAGTATAACACATGAGAGAAGGGTACACTTACCAATACTACCACTTACAGATGAGAAAATGAGACTTAGAAGTTTGATGCATTCCTCAAGGTCATCCAGCTAAATTAGAGGAGGAAGCAACCTTGGGAATTTTATGCAATTCAGTATATCACACCACTTTCGTAATAACTCAACAATTCCTAACATTTGTATAGTGGTTAACTATTTGCAATAAACTAAATTATCTCATTTGAACCTTATGATAACTCTGTGAGACAAAGATAAGTGTTGTTAGTTTGTTTTTTTATAGATGGGAAAAGGGGCTTAGCAAAGCTCTTATGAAAGCCACATAGTTCCTAATGTTAGAGCAAGAGCTAACCACTCCTTATTAATATCTCACATTTGTTTAGTATTTTCACAGTTTATGAAATGTATTGACATAAATTCATTTCAGCCTTAAAATCACTCTGGAAAGTATGTAAAAGAGGAATTCTAGTGACTTTCAATTAAAGAAAGAAAAACAGGCATGTAAAGTTTAAGTCTTTGAAGTCCTCTTCTTTTCCTTTCTTTTTTTTTCTCTCCTCCCTCCCTCCCTCCCTTCCTTCCTTTCTAAATTGAAGTATAGTTGACTCATTTTTTTTGATAGTGTTCCTCATTGCCTATCTATATCAGTTAGGGTTACATTTATCTGTATACAGATAAATAGGTTTTGTTTTTCTCATGTAGTAAAGATAGGCAAATGGCAGGAAGGTTCAGTTTATGATACTGTTAAGCACCTGAATCTTCTTTTTGCTTTTTCTCTTAGAAGGTAGCTTTTTGTTTGCTTGCTTACAAAGATGGGTGTTTCCAGTTTTCATGGTTTTCTTCCAGGCTGGAAGAAAGGGGAAAGAAGAGGGACAAAAGATCTATCCCAGATATTCTTTGTATTAGGAAAGAGTAACTTTAAGCCCTCTGCTCCATCTCATTAGCCAAATGTCACATGGCCCCTTTAGCTGCAAACAGCCTGCTACTCCAGAGAGAATTAGAATTGTAGTAAAGGAAATGAAGAGGAAGTTGGTACTAGATAGGTGAAGAGATTAACATTCTTTGGGTCCTGATTTCCACATCTGTTCCTTTTAGGGGTGGGAGAATAAGGATCATAAAAAATGCCCATTTAAAAAAAAATGTATTCCATAAGACTATGCATCCCCTCCCCCTAGAGTCTTAACTCCTCTAAAATAAAAAAGCCCAAAGTTTCTAACTTAGGAAAAGCTTGCGTTTCAAAATGGTTTCCTTAAGTTGTAAGAAAATGCCCTGTTCTTCTGTGATGCTGCTAAGTTGTCCAGTATGCTGGAACAAAGGCACTTGCTAGTCAGCAAACATTCCAGAAGAATCAATAAGTCCTTAATTAGGTGTGGGGTGACCTTCTGTTCCTGTATCGAAGGTGTGTTTGGCTTGTGTTCTCTTTTTGGACTGTTATTTTCAGATCCAGACTGTATATTGATACTGGCAGAGTACCAACTATCAAGTATTATATGCTAACCAGAATTTAGCTACACTTGACTATAATGGGAGCTAGATAGTATTGTTGTTGGCAGCAGGTAGAGCAAAACTGATCAAAATCCTTACCAAACTTAATTAGAAGTATTTCACTGAGTTCGAAATCCTAAGAAGCAACAGGTACTTAAATAGTATTTTAACAAAGTAATATATAAATGTTTTAGTGTAGTAGTATATGCAAGCATTGGAAATATGTAGCTAAGTTATAATGTCTGAAATATGTAGCAAAGTAACAGTCACTTTTTATTTCCCACTCAGCTTTTTTTTTAGCATATCCTCAGATAGAGTAAACCCATTGTTAGCTGCTATTTTACCTTTTCATGATTACCTTGTCATCATCATCAATCATTTATTTAATTACCTACTGAATTTTTTTAAAGTGCTTGAAATAATTTGTCCATGCATGTGTTAGGACAGAATTTATTGAAATTCTGTAACATGAAATACATTTTTAAAATATTAAATTACTAATTCTTATCTAAGATTATTCTGGTATTAGATAGGCTGTCTTTATTCTCTTACACAATACTGACCTCTAGAGATGCAGCACTGTAAATTCATTTCTTAATAAAACTGTTTTTACTGATCATTTCTAAAAAGAATTGAGGAAGGTTTTTTTTGTTGTTGTTGTTTTGCTTTCTCCTTTCTCATTTTTTAACTTCTTTGTGGATAATTTCAAACAAACATAAAATTGTACAGAATTTTCATATGCTCTTTAATCAAGATTTAACAGTTGAACATTTCTTTATATTTGCTTTTTTTTATGTACTTAAAAGAAAATTACAAGGATTGTGACATTTTATGCCTATATATGTCACTATGCATCTCTTAATATACTATTAATGTAATACTTATATTATGTACTATTATGAATTTAATAGTATAATTAACGTTTATTCCGTAATTGATCCCATATTCACATTTCCTCCAGTTGTTTCTAAAGTGGATTTTACAATTGGTTACTTCAAACCAAGATCTAGTCAAGTAACATGCATTTTTTTTTTGGTGGTTTTGTTAAGTTCTCTTAATCTAGAACAGCCTCCAGTCCTGTTCTTCCCCATGACATTGACATGTTGAGATCAAGTTAGTTGTTATATAATGTCCTGCTTTTTGGACTCTTCTGATTATTTCCTCAGAGTGTCATTTAACTTACTTACTTTTTATCTTCTTTTTCTTATAAAATGCAAATTAGATCTGAAGTCTTGATTGGATTAAGGTTGATTTTTGTCAAGAATACATTGTAGGTTTTCTTCATGTATTTCCTGCTGCATCATTTTATATGACATATCTAGTGTCATTATTAGTGATGCTGTAAGATTGACCAGATCTCTGTTATAAATTATTTTGATTCCCTTGCTATCAGCAAGTAGTCTGGAGAAATATTTTGGCACCATTTGAAATCAGGATTCTAATTCATCATTTTGCAGAATAATTTTAAGATCTATTAAAGATGTGAAATGGAATTTTCTAATTCTATTGTATTTTCTACATACATGAGCTGGAATTCTACTGAGAAATTTCTTCTATCAACTGGAGTTACTTTTTTAATCCTGAAAGGTAGTTCCTGTTAGGAAGACAAAATACACGTTTAACTTCTTTTCTTCACCAATTTCAAAGTAAGGACGTAGGGTAAAAACTACCTCCAGTGGAAACAAATGTTATTTTTTTCGATGAAGAGCAGACTTTGCCTTTATTTTTTTGATATCCTTAAGGTCTCATGGATTTTTGTATATTCACTGCTACTCAAACTACAGATACTGTTTTTTAAGTTAAATCTGTTCTTTTCCTTGCCTATTTTTACTAACTACTTTATATATGCCTTTTTGTTTAAATGCCATTATATCGTCCTTTGCCTTAGTTGTCTCCTCTGTTGGTTCTCCCCTGTGAGCAACAGTGAAATCAGTTTATTTTAGGCTCCTTGACTACCATCCCATTTTAGTAAGTCATTTCTTTTTTGATAATGTGTGTTTCTGCTGTTCATTTCTTCTGATTTAAATGGTAACCTTCGACTCTGTGAGATAACATTGACACACTTTTATTCCTATCTTTGGTTTTCTCTTAAATCCACAGTTAAATTTATTCAGTGTTGACCAACAGTGCTTTTGCTAAGAGATCTTCAGTCATCTTTTGGTTGGATAAAACTTGTCCTCTAGTAGATTACTTCAGGAGAGCTAGCTCATCCAGGTCATATTACGTGAGTTCTCACATGTGAAAAGCTTTTTCTGTAGCCTTCATTCTTGAAAAACTCTCAGCTACTTATAGACTCTTTGGTTTAGCCCTGTGTCCTTGGACTACTCTAATAAATTACCATAAACTAGAGGGCTTAAAACAGCAGAAATTTATTTTCTCACAGTTCTGAGGGCCAGAAGTCTGATAGCATGTTGTTGGCTATGTTGTGTGCCCTCTGAAAGCTCCAGGAAAGAATCTTCCCTTGCCTCTTCCAGTTTCCAGTAGCTCTAGGTGTTCATTGACATGCCTTGATTTGTACACATACCGCTCCAGTTCGTACCTCCAGTTCGCATTCTCCTGGTATATATTTCTCTGTCATCTATTTTTATAAGGACACCAATATTAGGGCCTGCTCTAATCCAATATGACCTCAACTTGAATTACATCTGCAAAGACCCTATATCCAAATGAGGTCATATTCTGAAGGTTCCCGTCGACCAGAATTTTGTAGGACACTGTATCACTCAACTATACACTCTTTTTTTTCTTGGGTAGAAACTGTTGGACTGATACGGTATCTGTGTGGGTGCATGTTGAAGCTTATTGGCAGAAAAGCTGATAATCTGATTTTCTTTCCTTTGTCAGTAAGTAGCTCAGTATTTTTGCCTGGAACCCCAAAGAGCTTTATCTTAAAAGACAAATAATAGAACTGTGATACATCTCAGATTCAGAGTTGGGATTCAGGGCAGATATCTACACAGTATGTCTCCCAGTGTGACTGTCTCCCAGTCGTCTTTTATTTCAGGAACATTTTTTTGAATCAAAGTTTTAAAGATTAGTTCTATTTCATTATTTTTGTTTTTATTTCTTACAGAGTCCTGATACATGTATATTGATTCTTCTCTAACTGACTTCTGTATCTATTAACCTTCTCTCTGGTCCCCTTTATCTGTTTGCTTGTTTCACTTAATTTTTTGCTTTTCTCATTGCTTGCTGTGCTTTTGAACCAATCTGTTGCCTTTCTGTGTATCCTGTGATCGAGTGCTAAATCTTAAGTGATTTTGTCTTTTTGTTGTTGTTTGCAGTTTCTTTCCTATAATGTGAGTTCCCATTTCATATCTTCTATCTTTCTTGAGTTATTTTTTGTTCCATAGTGTTTTTTTTGTTGTTGCTTATTTATTTTTAATCGTCTTCGGATGTTGTGTTAGTTTTACTCTGCTTTAGAGAAATTTTCAAGTAGCCTGAAATATTTTAACCTTCATTCATTGTGTTTTCTTCTTAGACTTCTCAGTGGACATTGCAGTTGTACATATTTCTTATATTTGGGCCGGCCACCAGCAGTAGATGGGAAGGTGGCAGAAAAGGAGTTTGGGTTGTTCTCAGTTCAGGAAATTTCTTTTCTGTTAGAGCGAGGAAGGCATTATCTTTATTATCAGGCATCTTTTTTTGTTTTCACTTTTTTTCTGTTTTTTTTGGATCTTGTCTTGTTTTAGTAAAGTCCTTATCTTCAACCCGTTCTTTTTCTTCTGCTTGCTGTCTTCCAATTGTCTCATGGGGACACTTTCTGAAAGATGTTGTATGTCATCTGGTCTGTTTTGAGAACTTCACTTTGGCTCTGTGTCTTCTCCAGGCCTCCTCTTATAACTGTTCTGTTGCCATATCTCGGGCCTACTTTCAGTAGTTCTCATTTTAGATGGGACCTTTTTCTTCTGGGGAGAAATCCTGGCTGTTCTCTGAGTCCTAAAACCACTGAGAGGCTTCCACCAACTCTTGACATTTCTGTGAAGCTCCTGCCATATTCCCCACACTGGGTTCAGCTCTGGCACTCATTCTACTGATCTTCGGTATTTACTTCCCTCTTTTTCATAAATTTGTGTTCATGACTATTCTTCATCTCCTTCTTATTCTTTAGCTATTGATTAAGGGTGTTATTATTTGCTCTTCTTGTTGCAGTGTATGGTTTTCAGAAAGAAGTGTGAGAGGAGTCCAAAAGACTGCCATCATCCTTGGGCAGCTCAGAAACCCAGACTCTCTGTTCGTTTTCCTTGCTTTCTCCTGCAGCCGGGAGTAAGTGGTAATGCAGCTGCTTTCACTGCTAGCCGTGGTGGACTGTGCTTTACCCCATAGTGAGTGACTGCTAGAACAGCAGTCTGATTGGGATGATTCTGAGTAAGTTTATTTTCTTGTATAGCTTGGTATAGTTAGTGAAGAAAAATATTTCAGGCCATTTCTAAGGTCTCCTCACCTTCTTAGAAATTTCTGTTTTATTTTGAAATCTAGAGCATTTTCTTTTTATATTCTCGTGATAAAGCAGATGTGTAAATCTAACTCACCTCTCTGTTTTGTTTATCATTAAAACCATAAATATATCAGAAGTAGATAGGAAGAGAAAATAAGAGGAGGGGAAATAGTAAGGAGGAGAAAATAGGAGGAGGAAAAAAATTAGGAAAAAAAAAACCAGGAAAAAAAAACAGGTTTTTACCTGTTTTAAATTTTGAATTATTCAGGGTAACTAGTTGTCTTTATGTCCTAGGTTGTCATAGTTGAGTTCCCCAGGAACCAGACTTTTGGAATAGAGATTAGCATGCAGGATATTCAGGAAAGACTACCTTGAGATCAAAGTTGTGTAAGGTAGGGAAGGAAGCCATTTTAGGTACAGAGAGATAATTGATGCAGTATTATTTAGCACCTCACTGGGAGGTGTAGCCTGGGAGTTCTTAAGCCAAGTTTTTAGTAGTTATTATCTGAGGTTGGGCAGGATTACATGGCCTTTTTAGCTTTGTCTTAATATTTACCTATCTTAATGTATAAAAATGTTAAATATTACTCGTTCTCAGAAAAAAAGTATTTCTGTTTTTGGGGAGAACATACAAGTAATTCTGGGGAAAAGGTTATTTTGTTGGTCAATTCTTGACACTTCGAGTTCCTGTTTCAAAAAGTTTCAGTGCTATTAATGAATATTATATTTCCTTTTCAGCTTGGGCAATGGTAGACGGTGGGTCCAATGTGAAAGCCCGCACTTCCTACAATGAGAAGACCCCAAGGATCGTAGTGTCACGCTCACATTCAGGAATGGTCAAACAGGTTGCTCTTCAGACTTTTGGAAACCAGACTACCATTATCCCAGCTGGTGGTGCTGGTATGTTGCAACTCCCCTGTAGTGCTAGGGACAGTGTTAAGGCTTATGTTGGGAGAAAGATTTCGTATTCCTGTGCTTGGGAAAAAAGTGAGAATGGAGAATGTACTTTGCAGACAGGCATGGTCTCCTGCTTAGTTATCTCTAGGGTGAGATTTCAGTCATACGTGCCTTCTTGTTAGAAAGGACCTCACAGTCGCGCCTGGGTGGCTCGTTAGGATGAGCGTCCATACTGATTTCCCTGCTTGGCGAGGGGGCCTGCTGCTCCCTCTTCCTCTGTCTGCTGCTCCCCCTGCTTGTGCATGTGCGCTCTCTCTCTCTCTCACTGTGAAATAGATAAATAAAATCTTTAAAAAAAAAGGAAAGAAAAGAATGAAACCACCTCACAGTAGGGCCAATAGTCTCACTACAGTGACTGCTATTCCTCAAATACTACAAAAGCATCTTCATGTCAGTGATGTATCAGCAACAATGGTTTTATATATGATGTAATTTCAAAGTAATTGTGCTGTTAGGCTAACTATAGGACTGTCAGGAAGAGAAGGGAAGATCAAGCACAGTCCAATGCTCTCTGTGGCCCCAAGATGCCAGGGATCCTCATAAGTATTACTAGGATGATTAAACCCTGGGCACTTGTAACACCTTTGAACTCCTCAGCTTGTATGTCCGGCATGAGCCAGAGTCTGGGGGCCACTCTGCTTACTGGTATGTTCTGCTCTGTTTTATTACCTGCTGCTGATCAGGGGTCAGCTTACTTTTTCTGAAAGACCGGAGAGTAAATATTTCAGGCTTTATGAGCCACGTGTAGACTCTCTTGCCTACTGTTCTTGGATTTTTGTTTTGTCAGCATCCTTTAAAAATATGAAAACCATTCATAGCTTGAAGGTTGTACAGAAATAGTGCATGGCCTGGATTTGGCTCGCAGGCCATTTGCCTGCCCTTGTTTTGAGTGCTGTTTAATATGACAGAAGTGTTTTAATTCAAATAAATAAGAAATTATAGTCAGAAATGTGTGTTTGAAAACCTTTTCAGTATAGTAATAAAGGGAAGAATAATGCTTATTAACTTTTAAGCCTAATAGTTTTAATTTAGTGATTACATATATGTACCTTACTTAGTATGACTTTATTATTTCCCTGTAAGCCCTCTGTTAATGTTGGTTAGGAAGGGTAATGTTCAGAATACCCAGTATGAATGGGATAAACCAGATTCAAGACCTGGTTTCTTCTCTTTGTTTAATTATTTTTAAAAAATTCTGCCTCATCAAAAAAAAAAAAAAATTCTGCTTCATTACAAAAAAGACTTAAGATTGTGTTATTTTGTCTTCTTTCAAATCCAGTGTTCCTAGAAATTCAGATGAAATCCATGGATATTTAGCTTTAGTATAGTATTCCACATTCACAAAGTAGATTTAAATTTAAAAGATTATAGATGTGTATTTGGTTACACTTGAGAATAGCTTTACATTATATATTTTTTGCTCATTTGGATTTAATGTCTACACTGTTTACTTTCTTGAGAAAAGAACAAAACTATTTTTTTAAGATTTTATTTATTTATTTGACAGACAGAAATCACAAGGCAGAGAGAGAGAGGAGGAAGCAGGCTCCTCGCTGAGCAGAGAGCCCAATGCAGGGCTCGATCCTAGGACCCTGGGATCATGACCTGAGCCGAAGGCAGAGGCTTTAACCTCCTGAGCCACCCAGGTGCCCCAGAACAAAACTATTTTTAAATAATTTTAGATTTCACAGTTGTAGAGATAGTATAGAGAACTCCTGCCTGTTGTGTGCTGTTATTTTTCACAATTACTCTTAAAAAGTAAGCTACTTTTTAAATCTTTTGAGTTGTAATCTAAATTCTTTGTTTACCTTTTAGGTTATAAAGTTTTAGCACTCTTGGATGTGCCTGATAAAAGTCAAGAAAAAGCTGATTTATATATCCATGTGACATATATCAAAAAATGGGATATATGTGCTGGCAATGCCATCTTAAAAGCCCTTGGGGGGCATATGACTACCCTGAGTGGTGAAGAAATCAGTTACACTGGTTCCGACGGCATTGAAGGAGGGCTTCTTGCTAGCATCAGAATGAACCACCAAGCTCTGGTCAGAAAACTCCCAGATCTAGAGAAGACAGGACATAAATAAGCAAAGGCAATCACAGATCACAGCTCTTCCTCAGTTGAACAGTCAACCTGAAGCGTCTGGGGGCTTCAAATGCATCGGTGGAGACTCTGCATGGTTAAGGCCATCCTGAACTTTTTAAGTATTTATGAAGCATCAGAGACTTACTTTCCCTGTAATAGGATGCAAGATCAGGGAAAGTGGGTTGCTTCCTGTCTCAAGTATTGTCTTTATTTTTGAGACTATTTTCGTATGGTTGTCCTACACAAAGCACCCACACACACACATGCATACACACACACACACACATTTGTGAATTGAAATCTATAGCTGAGTCTACATTGTTATGAGTCACCATGTTCACACAACATCATGAATCTTCACTATTTGTTAGTATTTTCATACAGAATTGGGCTGAAGAAAGGATTGATTTTGTGTAGATTTAATACTACTTTACAGTTGTATCTCATTGAAAATAAAGTAATTGGGGGTTTTTACCCCTAATTCAGATGGAAAGCACAAGAAGCCACACATTCATTAATATGCAACAAATGCTCTATCTGTTGTTACTGAATATTTCTTATGGATTAAAAAAGAAAAAACTTAAATTGTTTTTTTTTTTCTTTGAAATTTTAATAATAAGTTCACCAGCTAGTTGAGAATATAGCTATATGATGATTGCGTTGTAATTGTAGTTTCTGTGTGTGTATTTTTGTTTTGCTTTTTGTTTTGGTACAGAAAAGTGTATTTGTACCCATCGGTCCAACATTCCTGCCATCTTACTCTTGATTTTTGTTTGCTCTGTGGACATTGCATGGTCCCATCCTTTCCCTCCTAACCAACATTTAGTCTTCAACACGTAAGGTTTGGATTAAGGTTTCAGGGTTAGCACTAGGATTTTGGTACATGTTCTCCTTAGGGATAAATTATGCACTATAAGAATATAAATTATTGTTAGTTGAGTCATTTGATATTACACAAATTGAGCTAGCTTTCGTTATTTTCAAAAGTTTTAGTACTTTTTAAAAACTTTGCCAGGTTTGTATGTAGAGGTTCTATCCTTACCAAGAATGATTTATGGTTGCTTTCACCATTAATAAATGGATCTGATCTAATCTCAAAGTAGTAATTTTTAAGATGTTTTAATGTTTCTGTTCAGATTAAAATAACAAAGGTTAATGTTACTTTTTGATTAATTTCTCTTTTAATTCAGTAGGCAGAATCTGACTGGAAGAAAGGTGGCATATTCACTGTGTCACTGTAATTAGATCCTTGTTTTGTGAATTTCATTGGGATGTTGGATTTCTGTTAGTATGTTATCTGGAAACTTCGTGTAAACAGTACCGTTATTTCATGTGACTTTGATGTCCTTGTATTTTATAATATACTGATTAGAGGGGAAGGGGATTGCTCATTGTTTTCTTCTTCCTTTTCTTTAAAACAACTTTCCATTTCTTTTCCTATCTTAGAGGTAAAATTGACCAAAGAATGGACATCCTCTTCTGGTGGAATGTGCATACAATTTTAGGCCTGAGTTTTATATAGTCTCCAGAGTCCTTTCATTCCTCCTTAGGGAACTGAATTTAGTACAAAGCACATGTTTCCACCCAGTCTCTAGCAACTGGTCACAGACCTGAAAGTGTAGTGGGCCTCAATAGGTAGGATTTGGTTCAGTGAAAATTCATACAAAGTTTTGGTAGTTGGAACACTCGATATTTAAACAGGACTTAGGGGAGTCAGAATAGAATATGGGAGACCTCATCTTTTTACTTTTCAATTAAACAATATTTTTTTTCCTCAGGAGAGATGGCAGAGGCATATACTCTTTCCAGAGTCCATGGTATAAGCATTTATTTTAATTGTAATGTATCAGAAATGGGGCAAGAAGACTGGCATATTAAGAAATGGCATTTAATTGGAGTTTTTTTTTAATATTACATGGAAACTTTGTAATTTAATGGAAATGAAACTAGATCATATTACCAAGCATGATCGCTTTCGTTTTATTTTTAATTCCATTAATCTGCATGTAGATAATGACTTTGCGAAGGGCTTGTGTTGTGTACAAAAATTAAGATATTGGCTGACAGATTAATGCATTATTTTTATAATTTGTTGGGTATAGTCTAGTTACTAATGGTTTTTACGTGGTTTTGTAGAAAATTCATTTTTAATTTTTTTTCTAAAAGATAATGTACATTATAGAACTAATATAAGTAAAAAGAACAGTATTTATATTTATTAATGTGAGACATTTCCATGCCAGAACATACCAGTAAAACACCATGAATAAGTGAGGCATGTACTATCTCTCAGAATTACATAAATTACTTCTAAAATGTAGCAAAATAACTAGAGTTGAACTTTTAGTGAGCCTCACCTCCCCAACTCCTGGTCTTCCCTTTCCTTTATCTTTGCCCTCATTTAGAGCACAATGTTCCCTTAAACTTGAGTTTTACACATCACATTTAGTAAAAGTAGTGGCATCAGTAGCTTCAGTATATATTAGCTGTCCCTTTGCTCTGGCCTTCGTCTCTACCTCATTCCCTGGTTCTACAGCCTGTTGATGTTCTTCTATATCTGCCCCTCTTTCTGGACCAGTATTCTCCCTCAAAACTTAACCCCTGAGTTCTCTCCTAGACCCACTTCTTTCAAGATTGACTGCTGAAATATTATGGTAGAACTGAGTTAAGTTCTTAGGGAGATGAAGCTGGGCAAGAATTCTGGTTGACCGTCACTCCTCAAAGATGTTCTCAAAAGATAAAGGAAAATCACCTTCAAAACCACAATCGAGTCTAATCCAGTGCTTCTGTCTTTACAAAGCATTTCTCCAGATCCTTTCTTCACAGAATGAAAATGCAGAAGATACAAGAATTAGGTATATAAGCCTGCTAATGAAAACCTCCTTTTTCTGTTGGCTTTCATACTTGTGTCCCTATTTCAGTTGAGATTACAAAGGGCCTACAAGGTGGGTCATATTTGGTATTCAATTGTCCTCTTTAATTGTATTTTTTCTGGATTTTATTATTTTTCTGGATTTTAAATCAGCATTCAGATGAATAGTTTATGGCTATATGATGAATCTAATAAGTGTTTAGTTCATGAATCTAACAATTGTGCAAATTCTGTTCGCTTGGTGCTCCCCTTGAATAATGGGCAGATTGGGTTGGAGGAAGTAGGGTAAGTAGATAAGAAGAGGGTGGGAAGGAAGAAAGCTCCAGGGAAGGGTAGGAGAGGGAGAATGCAGAGCAAAAAAAGCCTCCCTCTCTGCCTTGAGCCCTGGGATCAGGAACTCTGCCCTTGTCTCAGATGTTAAAAAATTGGATCTCACTTGGGCTTTGAAGGTGACAACTATCTATGATAGCAACGCAAAAGTAAAGAAAGCTGGGGTGGCACCACCCCCAGTTCCTCAAGAGAATATCCAGCTTGCCTCTCCTTTGATAACACCTTAAAAATGGCCTCATGGAGACAATCTTTGGCAGGTTAAAAATAGAATCTACTTGGGTTATTCTAGCTTCAGCTATTTATCTTGGCTATGTGTTGACTGGTCCTGCACAGAAACTGATTTTTCATTTTTGATCTTGGTTGAATCTGAGCTATATTATTTGCAGTATATGCCTATAAAAAAGTCTGTCTTGTAACTGTTATATAAAATAAACCTAGTCTATGGTTTCATTTTTATTCTAAAAAAAGTTGTGCCTTAACAATAGGGCATTGTATGTTAATAAGGGAAAATAAAATCTTTTTTTAATAGATGGGGAAAATAAGAACTTTTTGCCATTAAAATTTAAGTTCTTGTAACATTTTTAATATTAGAGTTGGGGGAAATTCATTAAAGTTAAATACAATTGATATAAACTTATTTTTGCATAACCTAGCATTTACAACTAAAGTACATTTTTATAAGAACTGGCATCTTGATGTATATAGGTCTGAAATGATACTTCATCCTTTGGTTTTTAATTTGAATTACTACAAGACCAGGATAAGGTATATTTAAAAATTTTTTTCTTTTAAATTTTTAGTGTACTATTATATTTGTTCTACTAGTCCTCTGAGTTGCTTTGGTTTTAAAAAAAATAGCTATTCATGATACCATATCAATAATTTATTAATGCTAAAAGATACTATGTGTTATGTGACTTAACAAACCAGAACAGTTCCTGGATTGAGGGGGGGAGGGGTTTGATTAGCAGTTACTAAGAGGGCAAGAAGAATTGAACTTTGTATTTCAAAAGGTTTTGGTTTTATGAGGTGCTGTTTATGTAAGATACATATATATGATTTATTTTTAATCAAAGCCTGGCAGGTATTAGCATTCCAGTTTACTATTGGTTTCTGTTTAAAAGTTATTTTTAAAATTGGATAGTGAATTAATTCTGTGGGAAAATGAGATTTATAAAAGAAGTAGTTTTTTTTTTTTTTAAGGTAAAATAATATAAGCCAAACTTGTAGAAGTTAAGGCTGATGAATAATATTAAAGCAACATTACATATTGTGTTTGTAAGTGTTCTCTAAAGTATTATAATTAAGGTTAATTTGTATAAATTACAAAAGCAGAAACTGTGATGTTTGATTAGTAGTATGTTCTGTTAAAATTCCTCTTGAGGTATGTTCTACACATAGTTATTCAGGAAAGACTTGATCATCTTGTATTTTTTTAAATAGGAAATACAGCATGCCAAGTCATCATTAGATCAGTTAGCCTAGAAAGACTTAATCTCTCTCCACAAATTATCTCTTCTAAACTGTCTTCATCGTTTATGCTGAGTTGAAGAGGTAACATTTAAGGACTTTAATTCATGTTTAAAAATACGGACTTTCAATTTCCATGTAGCATTACATCCTCCACTGGCAGGAGCCAAAGCTAGTCTTATAGTCTAACAAGAGAGAACTTGTTCTGCCATGATAAACTGTGGTGCTCCCAATGGATTCCCCCCCCCACCCCATTTAATGATGTTACTTAAGCTTCTGGATGTATATATACGCATGGGGTTGAGTTTACACATAATGGTGTTTCCTGCTCATATCCCTGCCTCTTCAGACTTTGTTTTTTTAATAGACCTCACTTCTGTAGATCTTTTTTCTTATAATGGGCTAACATTGATGAGAGGAATTAAAAATAAATACCTTTGAGTACTCCTGCCCTAGTCACACATTTAAAGCTATGGAGGAGCTAGTCCCATTTCCTGGTGCCAAGCCATGCTTGGGCACCATACTTCTCTTGGCATGCTGTATCCTGCCTCACGCACAGCACCAAATTAAGGGGGTCCTGACTTTAATCTCTACTGAGAAGTTAACTCTTCTCCGTGTTTTTAGAGCAGTTATTTTGTACCTCACCTATAGCACTCATTTTTATATGTGCTGTTGTAAATTTCTTAAGGACAGGGATTGTGTCTTGGTGATTTTTGTATTTCCACATCAACCCCAGCAGCTAGCCCAGTGTCTTGAATAAATTAGGTGCTTAATGTGTGTTGAACTAAATTGAATAAAGAAGTACTACTAGAATAAGCATTTTTCATGCTTTGATTGGGTAAACTGATTGTTTTGTTGACTCTGTCAATATTTATGATTATCACCTCATGCACACTAAATTATTTTTTAAAGTTTTGCTTTCTTTAGATACTACCCATGGACATTTATTTAGCTCTAGAAAATGTGATTGCTTCCAATGAAATGACTGTCCCAAACTCTCTGCTCCTGGATATACTTTGCCAAACTGAAATTTGAATATTCTGAATAAATTGGTCATGTCTGAAAGAAATGGTGTGCTGCATCTGCCTTTCCCACCTCTTCTTTTTTTAAAACTAGGGTGACATACATGCATATATGTGTTTACCATTTTAACCATTTGTAAGTGCACAATTCAGTGGCATTAAATACATTCACAATGTTGGACAACCATCACCACCATGCTTTTGAAGAACCTGTTCATCATCATAAACACAAACTCGACCCATTGAGTCCCTCCCCATTCCCCCTTCACCTCAGCCCCTGGAGCTACTCTTTTCTATGAATGCATCAGCTTTTGAACTAATTTTCTGAGATTCTCTCACCATGTATAGGAAAGCCATCTCTTTGAGAAGGGGTGTACAAGATAAATGTAGTCGTAGCAAAATTACATCTTGCATTCTTAGATTTGTTTAAGATAGAGGGAGTTTAGAAAAAGCAAAAGAAGCTAAGGACAAATATATAGAAAGGTAGTAATAGAAACAGTGTGATTAGAACGATCTCCAAGGTGCTTGTTTTCCTCAAGTCTTACAGATAATAAAAAGATGTCATCAGCCCCATATTATAAATTCGGTTATTTCATATCTTTGACTTCTGCATCAGCAGATGTATATATTTGTTAATATAAATAATAGAGAATTCTATTCTACATCCTAATAAAAAATTAGGATATAGACCATTATTTTAAAAATTGTTTATAAAATCTGAGTATTTTGAAAGCACAAAAACTTTCATCTGAAGTATAGTTGACACAATATTATGTTAGTTTCAGGTGTACAATGCTGATTTACAATTCTATACATTGTGTTATGCTCTCCAGAAGGGTAGCTATCGTCTACTGTCATTATGTGCTAGTATCACACCAGTGATTGCATTGTCTATGCTGTATCTTTTATCCTGGTGACTTGTTCATCCCATAACTGGAAACCTGTGCCTTCAACTCATCTTCCCTATTTTGCCCATTCTCCCACGCCCTTCCCTCTGGTAATTACCAGTTTGTCTTCTATATTTATGGGATGAGTCTGTTTCTGTTTTTTGTTTGTTTTTTTTTTTTTTTCATTTGTTTTTTAGATCCCACATATAAGTAAAATCATATGGTATTTGTCTTTTGCTGTCTGACTTACTTCTGTTAGCATAATATAGTCTAGGTCCATTCATGTTGTCACAAATGGCAAGATAACAATCTTCTTTTTTTCTTTTAAGGCTGAGTAATTTTCCGTGGTATACATACCACATCTTTCTCCCTTCATCTATCAATGGACACTTGGTTTGCTTCCATATCTTGGTTATTGTAAAAAATCCTGCAATAAACAAAGGGCTTCAAATATCTTTTTTGAATTAGCATGTGCTTTTTCTTTGGGTAAATACAAAGTAGTGGACTTACTGGCTTATGTATATTTCTAATTTAAAAAATTTTTTTAAAGATTTTTTATCACACATGAGAGCACAGAAGGAGAGTGAGAGGGAGAAGCAGACCTCCCACTAAGTGGAGAGCCCTATGTAGGACACGATCCCAGAACCCTGAGAGCATGACCTGAGCCAAAGGCAGACACTTAACCCACTGAGCCATCCAGGTACGCTTGCAGTATTTCAATTTTTAAATTTCTGAGGAATCTTCACACCTTTTCCCACAATTGTTGAACCAATTTACATTTCCACCAACAGTGCATAAGGGTTCCTCTTTCTCCATATTCTTATTAACAGCTGTTGCTTCTTTTCCTTTTGATATTAGCCATTCTGACAGGTATAAAGTGATAATCTCATTGTTTTGATTTGCATTTCCTTGATCATGAGTGATGTTGAGCAGCTTTGCATGTGTCTGTTGGCCACCTGTATGTCTTCTTTGTAATGTTTTTTCAGTTCCTCTGCCCATTTTTTTTTTAAAGAAACACTGGATCCTTTTTTTAAATTTTAAATTCTGGCATAGTTAACATACAGTGTTATATTAGTTTCAGGTGTACAATATAGGGATTCAACACTTTCATTCACCACCCAATGTTCATCACGTGTGCACTCCTTAATCCCCATCACCTATTTTACCCATCTACCACCCACCTCCCCTCTGGTAAACATCTGTTCTCTATAGTTAAGTGTCTGTTTCTTGGCTGGTGTCTTTTCTTTGTTCATTTGTCTTTTCTTAAATTCCACATATGAGTGAAATTACATAGTATTTGTCTTTCTCTGACTAACTTATTTTGCTTAGCATTATACTCTCTAGCTCCATGTCATTGCAGATGGCAAGACTTCATTCCTTTTATAGCTGAATAATATTCCATTTAAAATATATACCACTTCTTGGGGTGCCTGGGTGGCTCAGTGAATTAAGCCGCTGCCTTCGGCTTGGGTCATGATCTCAGTGTCCTGGGATAGAGCCCCGCATCGGGCTCTTTGCTCAGTGGGGAGCCTGCTTCTCTCTCTCTCTGCCTGACTCTCTGCCTACTTGTGATCTCTCTGTCAAATAAATAAATAAAATCTTAAAATATATATATATATATATATATAATATATAATATATAACACTTCTTTATTCATTCATCTATTGATGAACACTTGGGCTGCTTCCATAATTTGGGTATTATAAATAATGCTGCTATAAACATAGTAGTGCATATATCCCTTTGAACTAATGTTTTTTTGTGTTTTGGGGGTAAAAACCCAATTGTGTAATTATTGGATCTTAGGGTAGTTCTATTTTTAACTTTTTGAGGAAGTTCCATACTGTTTTCCATAATGGCTACTCCAGTTTTTATTCCCAGTAACAGTGCTAAAAGAGTTCCTTTTTCTCCACATCCTTGTCAATAGTTGTTTCTTGGGTCTTTTAATTTTGCTGTTCTGACAGGTGTGAGGTGATATCTCATTGTCATTTTGATTTGCATTTCCCTGATGAGAAATGACGCTGAGCATCTTTTCATATGTCTGTTGGCCAACTGGATGTCCTCTTCGGAGAAATATCTGTTCATGTCTTCTGCCCATTTTTAATCATATTATTTGGGGTTTTGGTTTTTTTTTTTTTTTTTTGGCATTGAGTTGTGTAATGTCATTATATATTTTGGACATTAACGTCTTACTGGATATGCCATTTGCAAATGTCTTCCTCCATTCAGCAGGTTGCCTTTTGTTTTGTTTCTTTCTTTCTTTGTGCAGAACTTTTTAGTTTGATGAAGTCTGAATAGTTTATTTGGCTTTTGTTTCCCTTGCCTGAGGCGGCATATGTAGAAAAATGTTATTAAAGCCAAAGTCTGAGAGATTACTGTCTATGTTTTCTTCTAGGAATTGCATGGTTTCAGGTCTCACATTTAGGTCTTTTGTCCATTCTGAGTTTGTTTTTGTGTATGGTGTAAGAAAGTAGTCCATTTTCATTCTTTTGCATGTGGCTGTTTAGTTTACCCAGCACCTTTCATTGAAGAGACTGTTTTTTTCCCCATTGTGTATATATTATTGTCTCCTTTGTTGTAGATTAATTGACCATATGGTGTGGATTTCTTTCTGGGCTCTCTATTCTGTTGCATTGACCTATGGGCCTGTTTTTGTGCCCCCACCATACTGTTTTGGTTACTATAGCTTTGTAGTATATCTTGAAATTGAGATTAGCACAGAAACATTTTTAAATGTCTCAGCTCTTTAACAATTTCAAGGATTATTTTCTTCCACCCTTTTAACTCTTTTTTTTTTTTAAATGATTTTATTTATTTATTTGACAGAGAGAGATCACAAGTAGACAGAGAGGCAGGCAGAGAGAGGAAGAGAGAGAGAGGCAAGCAGGCTCCCTGCTGAGCAGAGAGCCCGATGCGGGACTCGATCCCAGGACGCTGAGATCATGACCTGAGCTGAAGGCAGCGGCTTAACCCACTGAGCCACCCAGGCGCCCCCCCTTTTAACTCTTTAAGGTGGCTTTTTTTTTTCTTTTTTTTTTTAAAGATTTTATTTATTTAAGAGAGATGGGGGTAGAGGAAGAGGGAGAAGCAGATTCCCTGCTGAGCAGGGCTCTATCACCAGACCCCAGGATTATGACCTAAGCCAAAGGCAGACACTTAACTGACGGAGCCACCCAGGTGCCCCTTTGGGAGGCTCTTACCAGGAATATCATTTTAGAGTTTCCAAAGTACTTCAACCCAGGTTCAAGTTTTCCCAGAAGAGGGATGACCCTGAGAGTGCCAAGTACCACCTGATATTTCAGAGATTATATACTTTTTTTTAATTTTTTTCAATTTCTGAGAATTTTAACTTATCTTGTTCAGTTTGAAACTCAGACCATGGAGGGGAAAAAAAAAAAGAAACAAGCAAACAAAAGATTCAGAGTGAATTCACTGATGAAGTCAGCACCTCACATGGTCTCCATTTACTCTCTAGAACTTCTATCCCTTCCTCCCAGCCAGTGCTGTTTACCAGCCAGTCGTGCTTTGGGGATTAACATGAGAACATGAGGAAACAAAGGAGTCCATATTGTTGGACAGAGAGCAGAGTAGTTTCTTTCCCAAACAAGATTTCTGATCATGAAACAAGATTTCCACAGCTCTGGTGGGAGTTCCTCCCAGATAAGTACTGGGTCAGATCTTATTTCACAGTAGGAATGCAAACAGCCATTTGTGAAAGTTTTTCTTTCTGTTTTCAGTGAATTTAGTTCTCTAGCTGGATTAAGATCTTTGGTTACATCAAATCTCCAGTTGGCAGAAGACCAGGCCTAATTTTTCAAAGAGAACATTGTCATGGAAAATATTTTTAAAAGTGGATGTAATTTTTGCCTAAAGCAGCTGTTACTAGGTAAGCAGCAGCGTGTCATGGGGCGGGAGGAAAACAATCTTGCTCCAATACACTTTTTATTCTTTGGAGAAGGGATAAAACATTCCTCGGTGTGTCAAACGGTTGTTTTGGACTGCAAGCCAAAGGTCCTGGAAACCTCAGTGGATTAAATATCTCAACAAAAGGAAACATTTAAAATTGTAAAGTATGTCAGACAACAAAATGATACTGCACTAACAGTAAGAGCTGAATTTCCAGTAGTGGTAGGTCACCCGCAGCCCTGGACGCCTAGAAACTGACAGGGCAGATCCGTAGATCTGTGAAACTTGTGGCCCATAGACAGTCGGGTTATCAAGCAGTGTGAGAGACAAGTGTTGGGAACCTCCAGCAGGGAGAGCATTGAGTAGGCAAGTCACTGCCAGGACTCTGGTGCAGCAGCACCTGCATTTGAACACCCTTTTGTGTCTCTTCAGTCATAAGGGTCCTGAGCAAGGTGCTCAGACATCAAGGGGCTTAGCAGCTGTACCACCCACAGGGGTGCTGTGAGATGAAATGAAGTAAAATACGGAACAATCGGTGAACAGTTATACAAGGCCTGAAGGATGCACACTGCCCCCTTCCGCACACCAAGCAATACCACCCCCTCACGCCCCCCACCCCCCAGGTTTTTTTTGATTGTCCGATCTGAAGCCTTCTGCTCCAGGCTGTATTCATTTGGCACGACTCTCTTGCTCTCTAGAAACAAAACTTAACTCAAATTAACCGAAGCAGAAAATGATTTATTGGGGTGCCTGGGTGGCTCAGTTGCTCGAGTGTCTGTTTTTCGCTCAGGTCATACCACGGTCCTGGGCTCCCACTCCACATCAGGCTCCCTGCTCAGAAGGGAGCCTGCTTCTCCCTTTCCCTCTGCCTGCTGCTCCCCGGCTTGTGCTCTCCCTCTCTGTCAAATAAATAAATTTGTCCTACAGACTGTCTTGCTCCACAAAATGGGGAACATGGCTGTCAGCGAGCCCCAATCCATGTTATTCCAGCAGTCCCCGCATGCATGCAATCATCTTCTGTACTAACTCCACAGGAAAGTCTTGGAAAGGATGGTGGTGGGTTTGGTTGGGACACATACCCTTGCCCGTCCTAAACTCTCTGTCCAAGACACAAGCCAAGGTCTGTTAAAAAAAAAAAAAAAAAAAAAAAAAAGGAAAAAAGCCTAATAGAGGAAACAGTAGCAACCAAAATCTAATCAAGGATTTATCTGTGAGGAGGAGATGAAGGAACTCCACTCATCCTCAGCCAGCACCCATCTGTGAAGAGCAGCTGACAAGTGTTGTCAGATTTCTCACTTGTTCCCTCCTGATCGGAGGCCCAGGTCTCAATGATACCCCAGCTCTGCAGCAGGAGGCTGTATCCTCCAATGCCTAAAGCCTAAAGGCCAATTTCTTGACCCCTCTTGTGTGAGGTATTGGGCTGGGGAGAGGCAGAAGATATACAGATTGGCCTGAACCCTTGTGTTTATGATCAGAATTTATTTCTCTCTCAGGATCTCTGATCCTTCTTCTGTAAATTTCCACGAGTCGAGGCAAAAAGTCTGGTGACTTGGTCAAAAAGTCTTGGTCTGAGTGACTGTGCCCTCTGCTGGCATGTAGAAACCCATGTGAAGATCAGCGGACAAGGCAGAAGGCAAATAGGAAACAGCGAACACAGCAGGTTTGAGTGTGTTGAATTCTGGGTTCCTGGAGGCCAGAGTCCCCATCTTTCTTGCTTATCCCTCGTGTTGACATGAAGGGTTGGCCTCATTCTGGAAAGAGGAGAATGTGAGGTTCTAAGTCCTTTGTGGGTTTTCAATATGGTGGACGAACTCCCGTCATCCTCTTTCCCAGTGGGTGGGTCTTGGTTGTTCCAGTCGTGCCAGTGGTCCTCACCCATTAAAATCCATGCGAATCATCTGGGAATCTCGCTGAAGTGCAGACTCTGGGTTGGTGGGGTCTGGTGTGGGTGGAGAGGCCACATTTCCAAAATGCTCCCAGGAGACCACTGTGCTGCCCATACAGGCAGGACACCCAAGAGATTAGAGGCTCAAGATAATGATGTATCTCTCTGGTTCTCTGTGGATCCACTAAGGTAGGTGCTGTTCCCGCCACAGAGCCCGTATCTATGTCACCTGAGAGAACTTAGGGCCAGCCATCTGGTTCAGGGGCTCCAGAGAGAGATTCCCACAGTGGGTGGTACTTTCCCAATTCCCAGGACATCTTAAACTTCCGTTTTCAGCATGTCGTATATGTCATTTTTAGATAAATAGGAACTTGACTTTATTTATATAGATATTATTATGGTTGTTATTTTACAAAGTAGAGGAGCTGGAAAGATGTATGAACTTACCATTGGCTTCCCCCTGAGTGTGGCATGAGCTTAAAGAACACCCTCCATCTTTATAGATAGAGAGGGCTACTGGCTGACTTTCAAAATTGAGAAGAAGAATAAGAAGGAAATTCCTCTAAGATATTATGAAATCGCTATTGGCTTCTTTTGTTCAAAAAAGGAACTTGTGATATGGGTCATTTAAAATAAAAATAAATAAACCTCCAGACAGCGCCCACTTCCTCCTTTTGTCTTGGCCGTAAATCTGGTTTCTGGAGAGTGAAGTATCAAACTTTGCCACACAGGGGAAGCAGAGCATCGCTCTTTCCACATCGAGGAGGAGAAAAAGCCCCGTTTCGAGTTTGGGTCTGAATTTCAAAATCCTGAAGTTAGAACTGAAAACAACAGAAATTGTCTCACTAGTCATAACCCTCTTTGGCTGGTTGAACTTCCCAGGTATAACATTCTAACATAAGAGTTTACTTAAGAATAGTGTTTGAGGTAAACTCTGTTTTTAGTGGGAGCAGCTGGTGTCTCTTTGTGACTGTGTCTGGCCCCACCTGTCTTGTGATGGGGCAGTTCTGAGGGGGCAGATGGTGCAGCAGGAGTGGGGCACTGGTTAATTTCAGTAGATCAAGATGCCCACGGCTTCTAGCAAAATTCATCAAGCTATCTCAGTTGGGGTGGGGGTGTAGACAAGATGCCTTTGGGGACACAAAAGGGATTTGGAAGACTGCTGTGTCTAAGGAACAAAAGCAGAAGGTCATCTTAAAGAATCACTTTAAACAGAAAAGGCACTTCACCTGGAAGAATCATTTTGGGAACATTTGGGTCACTCAACCTGCTGTCGATAGTGCCAGCTGTTTCAGAAGGGCATAGGGTTTATTTTTATTTATTTTTTTTACTGGGTGTTATGACGCGGGCCTTTAAAGGTAGACAGTTTTGGACGTACTTGTATTTTGTCTTTAGGCAAACTGACCAAATCTTACTGCTCTGGGTTCTCAGGTGGAAACTCGGGCAGAAGAATGGTGCTTTAAGGCTCCATAAAACATGGACGCAGGCTTTGTGTTCTGTCATTCAGCTGTGGCCTCGGCTCATGCAAAAAAGACTACATGTTTCAGGAAGGCAGGAATTATCACTGTAGCCCCTTCCTCTCCTTCCAGGCTGGAAGGTGGAACACAAAGGAAGATTTATTTTGTTTTGTTTTAAAGATATTTTATTTATTTATCTGACAGAGGGAGAGACACCACGCGAGAGAGAGAATATAAGCTGGGGGAGTGGGAAAGGGAGAAGCAGGCTTCTGCCGAGCAGGGAGCCCAGTGCAGGGCTCGGCCAACCCCAGGACTCGGATCAAACCTGAGCCAAAGGCAGACAATGACTGGGCCACCCAAGCACCCCTCAAAGGAAGGCTTTTAAGGCAGATGCTGGGAGCTGAATGGCGTGATAGCGGTATGCCTGTTCCTTCAGGACTGAGTCGCCCTGTCCGCTGAGCTCCCCACAGGGTGTGCGGCCGGGCAGGTGCTCTGTCGGGCTCCCCTCGTCACGCGGGTGAAAATGGGGCTCCAGTTCACCAGAGCCATCACAGAGACTAGGGTCCGAGGTGACCTGCAGCCAGAGAGTGCTGGAGTGTGAGGTTGCCTGCGGGTAAATCCAGTGAATTCCTTAACTCTGTGACATTTCATTTCTGTGCTGCAGACCCATGAACGCAGCTGCCTATCTGAGACACTCCCTGAAAAGTGTATCTTCCCGTTAACCCTGTGGCCGCCTGAGGGCTCCCTGCTCCAGCTCCATAGCCCGTCTGGATTCTTCCCTTTCTCCTCATTCTCCCCTGTAAGTGACCGGCAACTTTTCTTTCTATGCTCCACATGAACCTTGCACCTGTTCCCCTCTTCATCTTTCTTACGACCGCCAAGTCTGGTAACAACCGATTGCAAATCAAGGAAGATCGTCCTCTCTGGCTGCCTCCTCCCCAATCCATCTTCCACCCAAAACTCTGAGGGGTTCTTGGAAATGTAAATCATAGCCCATGGACCTACTTAAAATGCTTTAATTTCAGCCCATTGCCCTTATAATGCAAATGTCTTAGACTGGCCTCTGGTCAAAGCTCTAGGCCCTGTGCTGGTTTGCCTAGGGCTGTCTTAGTTTTAGGGAAGTCCTGAGTCCCAGGACATCTCTTATCCCTAGGACCTGGATGGTGGGTCACCCAAAACTCTGATGATCTCATTTCCTCCCTTCTCCAGGCGCCTCCCACTTCACTTTGCCATGTACTCTCTGGGTTCGAGCCACGCTGACCTCCTCATCGCCCCTTCAGTAGGCTGAGAGCTTCTGGACCTCACGCTGCTGTCTCTGCGCTTCCTTGTGTGACTCTTCTCTCCCAGCTCTCACGTGCTGGCTTTGTCATCTCCGGGGTCCTTCATGGAACCCCTTCCCCATATGCTCATCTTACTCTCTGCATGCCTGCTTTAAGCAATACCCCCTTGGCGGGGACACTTCTTGAGATTAGAGCCTTATTGTTCTTTATTCACCTGGCATAGTGCCCAATACATAATCTTTGCTCAGTAAATATTTGCTGAAGGAGTTTTTACAAACATGAGCACCTCAGGTATCTTTCTGTTAGGCCTAATTAAACCTCCTTCTCGTTGGTTTCACTCTGCATTCTCAACCTGGTCTTCTCAGCTTAGTTCAGGGACTGTAGAACTGAAATGTGTTGAAGCATAGTGAACAGGCCATTCAGGAGCCCCGCCCACAGAGATCTGATCTGTAAGTGGGCAGCTGAGCTCACCATCCAGTGTTTCAGGTGGCCCTCCCCATGCCACCCCCCCTCCCCACCCCGCATGCCCAGCCTGTCCTTGGAGTCTTCCAACTCTCTCCATTCAACATTCAACTTAACAAATACCTCCTAGTTCTTGGGGCTACAAAGGGGAGAGATATATCCTTGTACCTCAATTATGTCTAGTATTTTTTTCTTTTCTTTTCTTTTTTTAACCTAAGAACCAGATTAAATAGCACCGTTTATGAAACCTTCCTTAAGTCCCCTCACAGAATTACTTGCTCTGTGTTCTGTGCTACCAATAATATATTTCTCTATTTTAAGACAGGAACCAGGAATTTTGTCTGATCACTTGTCAACCTCCTCCAAGAGATTATATTCTCGCCGAAGGCCAGGATCCACTATATCCAAAACATATGTTCCTAAGTTTAGCAAATGGTGGGTGCTCAACAAACATGTAAGATGGATGGATAAATGGGTGAACACTGCACTCACGGTCAAGCTTAGAGAGAAAAACATATAACCCAACAGCCACAGTACGATGGAGTATGTGTTATACAGAGAGACAATTACTTGTCCTGGGCTTGGTAAAGGTTTTGGGGAATCCACAAAGAGAAGGTAACAGTTGAGTGAGTTTGGGGATGAAAGGGTTTGAGAACCAGGTGGGAAAGGGGACAGGATAAGCCAGAAGTGGGCACAATGTGAGAGGAAGTTCCATCAATGACAGGCCTGAGCAACAGGCAAATACACCTGTGGGGAAAGAGGGGCTTTGGGAGCAGGGCTGTGGAAGGAATTGGGGAAGGCTGGGCAGGGTCACTAGAAGCCGTGGGAGGCAGGCAGAGATGAAGAACAGTGGCTTAATGAAATCTGTGTTCCACAGAGATAACTGGATCTCTGTGGATAGAGGATTGAGGATAAGGAGCCTGAAGGCAGGGAAGCCAGTTAAAAAGCCTTTAGTAGAAGACAGCAAATGAGCACTGAAATTCGGGCGGGGCAGTGATCAGAAGATGAGGGGTGTGGCAGGCAGAATCACGACCCTCCAAAACATCTGTGTCCAGAATCCCAGAACTTGTGAGTTACCTCCCATGCCAAAGGGGAACTGAGGTTGCAGATGGAATTAAGTTTGCTCACCTGCTGGTTTTGAGATGGGAGTTTCTCCTGGGCTATCGGGGAGGGACACCCAATGCAATCCCAAGCATCCTTAAAAACAGAAAGTGGAGGACAGAAGAGAGAGACCCAGAGAAATGGCAGCAGGAGAAGGATTCAGCCTAATGTTCCTGCTGGCTTTGGAGACGAACCCAGGAGCGCAGGCGGCCTCCGGAAGCCTGACAAACCAAAGAAGCAGGTGTTCCCCTGAAGACTTCAGAAAGGAGCACAGCCCTAATGTCACTCGAATTTTAGCCCAGTGAGGCTTGTCAGACTTCTGCACTCTGCATCTGTGAGATAGCACCTATGGGTCATTTAAATGATCAAGTTTGTGGTAATTTGTTAGAGCAGCAAGATGTTAATTCATATAAGGAGTTTATGTGGGAGACATACAAAGGCAGAACTGAAGAGGAAACTAGTTTGTCATTGTTCTCTTTCATCTTCAGTTGTGGGAATCAGTTAGTGAGTTCTTCTGTTAGAGCAGCGCTTAGCAGAAAGATGCAAACGGCGGGAAGAGACGTAGGCGGCGCCTGCAGATGCCCAGGGAGACAGAGGCATGTGAATGGCTGCAAGATGGCCAGGCTGGTGCAGGTAACTGCATAAGGAAAGTAGGAGGAAGAGCAGTGTGTGGGGCGGGAACAGGTTCCAGTTTGGACAGTGCAGTCAAGACTCCAGGGGCCCTCCGACTAGAGCCAGCCATGCGGTAACTAGTTGCAAACATGGGTTTGCTCAGGGCCACACGACAGTGTTACAGGAGGCCCCAGCCACCTTGGCATGGAGTCAGGGTGCTCCTGGAGGCACTTAACGTGGGAGGAAGAGGGTGCAATCTTTGGGGCAAGCCAAATAGACTGATAACATAGGAAACTCTACTATTATTTAGCACAAGTTCAAAATAATTGACAGACTAAAGGAGAATGCATTTTCAACAGGAATAGTTTATATATGGGTCGTTATTAATTTTTCTCTGGACTGTCACATGCTTATGGTGGCTGGTGTGTCTGTGACCTGCACATGCTGGTGAGTCTTTTGGGGGGCTGTACACTTTTCCACTTACTCAACAAATTTCACTTATCTTTCTACTGCCTAGTCTGCAAATTCTTTGCAGAGCAAAGTTTGGTAACCATCTATATGATAGGGTAAAAATTTTGACTTTAAAACACTAGGAGGTTTTATTTTAATTTCTTTGAAATACTGAAATACTGCAAATGCTGATGGTAGGAAAGAGAACCCCCTATGTAAGTAAATACTTTAAAAAACGAATAATTTATGAGTATGTTCAGTGTTTTGGAACAAAATTGACATATAAAGTGGTTTTCCAAATTGCCCTAAAATATTTTTGAGCTTTTAGCATTTCCTTTGCTTACAGTTTTAGATTGCTTTGTAAGCTCTTACTCCACAGAAAGTACAAAGGTACATGTTAGGCCTGTTAACCAGAGTTCTTTCAAATTCTGATTTAGGGGAGTCTCAAAAACCAATGAAGTTTTCTGCCTGCTGCACTTAGAAGAAACCAAGTTGCACTTTTATCTGGATTGGTACCTCACCAGACAAGACAACAGTCTTTGTCACTCTCGACCACTCTCTTCCTCTTTTGGGAGCACTGAGAACATCTGTTTTTCTATTTAACCTTCATGTGCTCTAGCCTGCTTTCCCTGTAGCTAAGATTATGTATTTCTCAAGGAAACGAGATGTGAAGAAGAAAACTCCAAATATTCTGAGGGTCTCCAAGCACCTTATTGCCCGCATACGGCAGTTAGTAAATGTTTGTTTGAGATATGAGAACAGGACAAATTTTCCACTAGCATTTTTAACAATTTTTCAACCTTTCTATACACTGTGTTCCTAATTTGGGGGATCTTTTTCCTATTCTGTAGAAAACAGGAAGCCAAATCTTTGGAGTCTCAAAACCACTCAAATGCTAAGAAATAGGTTGAAATGTCTTAAAGCTGAACACTAGAAAACACACACACAAACACACACACACAAAATAAAACCCATACATAAAACCCTGCATAATTGTTCAGTATAAATTGTAATTAGCTAAACATGCCTTAAAAAGGTCCTTTTCAGAAAAAAGAAGCAAGTCTATCTGCAAAAGACTGATGCCGCAATCAGTGAAGGGCCAAGTAAATTGTGAAAGCATATTGAGAGAGGCGTGTACTTGTTATAAAGGTGATGGTTCCACCCAGTACCAAGAATACCATATGGAGGGGCTCCTGGGGGGCTCAGTCATTAAGCGTCTGCCCTCTGCTCAGGTCATGATCCCAGGGTCCCGGAATCAAGCCCCGCATGGGGCTCCCTGCTCAGTAGGGTATCTGCTTCTAACTCTGCCCCTCCACCCACTTGTGCTTGCTCTCTCTCTCTCAGATAAATGAATAAAATCTTCAGAGAAAGAATAAAAGAACCCCCGATGGAGTGTGGAGTACCTGCCATGACCCACTTGCTTTGTGGTGCCTGACATTTGCTCTTGTTCTCGTCATTCCCCTGTTTAAGTCCGGTCTTCCAATCTGGCTTATACATATGGTCTGGGTTGTGTTTATGGGTCCACCTTCTTACAGCTTTCCCCCTGGGCCACCTCAGAGTCCACAGCCATGTCTTCTCTGCGGGCACCACACTTAGCCTTTGATTTCTGGGCTCTGTCCTGGGTCTCCCTCACCCACCTCCCACCCCAAGCCCAACCTCCACTTCTCCTTTGCCTGCCTCTCATTTCTTGCATGTGCCATGTTCTCTTTTTGGAATGAGTCCCCATTGCTCTTCAGTTTGGATGGCTGACCACTAACCCGTTCTTCCTTTTCTTCTTCCCCCTCTCCTCTTCCCTCCTCTCTTCCCCTGCCTTTTTTCTTCTTCTTCTCCTCCTCCTTCTTCTTCCTCTTCTTCTCCTTCTTTTCCTCCTCCTCCTCCTCCTTCTTCCCAGCTTAAGTGATGTCACGTGTTTTCGGATGGCTTCCCTAAGTAACACCTCTTCCCTTAGGGTGTAACTGTAATTTCCTTTGTGCTCAAATAGTACCCTGTTCTGGAGGACTTATCACAATACACTAATATTCCTCTACCAATCTTATTTCACTAATCTTGAGGAAACAAACTATCATCCGTATTAGCTGCTCAATAAACATTTTTTGAAAAAAGAAATGGAAGAAATATTTGAGGCTTGCCATGTGGTTTTGATGAGCTAGAAAGCTATAAAACGTGTTTTGACTAAAGAAAGATCTTCCTTATCTGGTATGTTCTATATGATTTCATAGACTTTTCAGGACTAATACCTAACATTTGTTATTTCTTTGTCACTGAAGTTAATTTACCTCAGAAGCTTCCAGTTTCTTTCAAGGCGAAATTCTTCATCTTGCCACCTTCAGATAACTCAATCTATTTCCCATTTAAAGGTCTCTCTGGGGTAAATTCTCAGTTAAATCCACAGGCTCTCTCTCACCTCTCTCCCCTACCCTTTTGTATTGTGGTCCCAGGGTTGAGGGAGGAATCC
This sequence comes from Mustela nigripes, assembly GCF_022355385.1. Classification (NCBI taxonomy): domain Eukaryota; kingdom Metazoa; phylum Chordata; class Mammalia; order Carnivora; family Mustelidae; genus Mustela; species Mustela nigripes. Next base: position 124,205,640 of record NC_081559.1, on the reverse strand, counting down.
CTGGCTTCCGGGTTAGTCTAGCTCCTGAGGGGAAAGTAAATCCTTGCCAATGCTCTCCATGTAGGCAACTAAGGTGGGGTGAGGGTGTGGGGGGGTGCCTCTCCAGGGAGCATGCTGGTCTCTCTCTGGACTCGGCCCTCTCTCAACATACAGTGTATATTGATTTTCTAAGGCTCAGCCTTGTCCTCTCTTTGGGGACTGACTGGAACTCCTAACTCTGTAGCTTCTGCTTCAGGGATTTTGGGTTTCTATTTAAATATGCTTTTGATGAGTTCTCTAGTTCTTAATTCTTAGCCATCTTCCCTGCTGACCTAGGCTGTGGGTGTCATGTAAAGCATCCCTTCATCCCAGGAGAGCCTGGTTCTCTCTACCTCCCCTCCTCACCCTTCCCCTTTCAACTTAGATCCCTTCAAAAAGACTCCTTCGAAGTGATTAGAGAATGACCTGTTAGGAGGAGCCCAAGCCTTGGGAGTCTCTGGCCTTGGGTAAGCATATGAGTCCCCATACTTCAACTTTAGGCTTTCTGTGGGACAGGCTCTTAAGCTCCTGATAATGAGCTCAGTCTGTCCCTCACTTAAATTTCAGAATTTATCTTTCAGGGCTTGGTTTCTCTGTGTCACTTCCAATGTATCTGGGGTTTGAACAAAAGGCTTACATAGCTCCAAAAGGGTCTGGGAGAGGGTCTTGTCTCCTGGACAGAGAGTAAAAATTCTCCCCATGTACTGTACACTCTTCTATTTGAGACTGATTTGTTGTCAAGACCAGAGAGGGATCCCTTCCTCTCTCCTTCTCTGCTTCCAAGAGCAGAATATGTGAAGCTTGGATCCTCAAGTTTTGGTGAGGATATTTATGTTGGAAGCATCTGGTACACAGAGCTGTTCAGTTATGTTATTTTATTTCATCATAGTGACAGAAATGACAGGTATTAACAGTTGAGTAGTAACATTTTCTTTTTAAAACTGAAAAGCTATCTCCATCCCACTGAAAATAAATCATATAGACTGACCCTATTCTTCTATGTTTTTTAAAAGAGTTTCAATTTTCATTGATAATAACTTTAGATGAGAATATTGCTAAAAAAAAAGAAAAAGAAAAAACCCCAAACTGACCCTTACTCAAATCTGTTATATACTTATGGATTTATGTCATTTTAAGCTTTTCTATTTCTAAATTAATGATTACTTCTTCAAGCCCTTAAAGATCAGACCCTGGCAAGTCTTAAAATATGATACACATAAAACAGAGTTCTTTTAAAAAAAATTACATTCAAATCACATTCACTCAGCAATTAACTTTGGAGGAAAAAGGAGAATATGCAAGTATAATTCACCACTTAGGAAGATAAGAATGGTTCTTAATTGAAGATCAACAGATTTTAATGCTTTTTTATTCAATAAGCAAATAGCATAATTGGGAACAAAGTATCAGTTATACAGAATGGACTAAGAGACCTACTCATATGGACTGAGGCAACATTCCATGTTTTGGGGCAATATTTATGTTGCATATTTTCTGTGAGCCACATGCTAAGATTAGATTCTCTAATACCTAAGTTTCTTGTTGGAGTAAATTAGCTATATAAAGCTAGCCTTAACCCCATGAAAGAACACCAAATATCCTTTTTATTTCCTCCTGATTTATTGAAGCAACAGATGAAATTGCCAAAACATCTTATGTGACAAGAAGATCAGCCTGATCCTGATATAACGTGCTAAACCACAAAGTGGTCTCCTCAGAGAGATAAAAATGTTTCTAGCCTCACAGTGAATAAGGAAAGGGTTAAGGTATAAGCAGGGAGAGATAGGGGCCTCTGACTAAGCTCTGAGACTATTTCTGGAAGGCTGAAGCATTAGCCAGAGTGAACCAGAGATGAGAGTCTAGACAAGACCACCTGGTGGGGGATGTTGGTGAGTATTTTTCTTTGACAGCTACAATGTAATCACCAAAAATGATCAAATAAGTCATGAGGGTGTTATCAATCATTCTTGCTCAAACCAAAAATGACACAAAAATCTCAAGGCCACAAGCTCCGTGGTCAAGTTTTCAATGAAAGACCTGCCCTAAATACTGGCAGCGGCAATCCATTTGGGACCCACCTCACTCTAGCTGTCTGTTCCCACCTTCAGTTAAACTTTTACTCCATTTCTGGGAGATTCATTCCTCCACTCCGTGAGACTAGAATCCTGTGGTCCTGCAACAACAGGATTATTGTTGGGAGAAGGTGAGATAAGGCAAGTGAAATAATTTGGCACAGTCCTGGGAACAGAGACAAACTGAATACGGAACTCTTTGAAATGAGTGGCTGGAAAAGGATGGGAACCTCTCCAAGGCAAGGCGCAAGCTCACCAGGTGCCCCCAGACCTGGCTGGGTGAGATTTCTAGTAACAACACAAACCACCTGAAAGTGAAAAAGTTGCCATGGCTGAATTTCAGCAACCAGTGCTAACGGGTGGATTTCAAGTAATTTAGTCAGGCCGGAGAATGTACCTCAATAATTCTTTGCAACTGGTTTAAAGTTTTCTGGAAAGAAAGCAAGTATCTATCTGCAACACATATGAAAATTGGTGAAAACAAGGAAAGAAAGAAACAAAGAAACAAATAAATTAAACAATTCCATTCCCAATAGTTGGAAAAATATAAAATATATATGAATGAATTTAACAAAGAACTTAAATGATATCTATGAAAAAACAACAAAGCTTTACTAATAATGGACATGAAGGAGGAAATTCGAATGAATAAAAAAGACACACTGCTTTCTTTAGTGTGAAAACTTAATGCTACAGAAATGTAATTGGAATCCATCTTGTCAATATATTTAATGCAGATTGGATTACATTTTAAATTTGGTTAAAATATAAATGATTTTAAGGTGAGTCTGAAAGAAAAGACCATGTAATTCTAAAGAAAGAAGAAAATGGGGCAGGAAATCATTTTCCTTTCATTTAAAAACATTTTATAAAATACAAAATAATAAAGCAATGGGACAGATCTATGAATTCAAACAGATATAGAGTCAAACATAAATAAAATTTAGAAAAAATAAACTGGCTTTTCAGATTAGTGAAAAATTTAATAATTAATGTTGGAAGACTGGCAGCATATTTAGAAAAAAGATTTGTTTGAGAGCTTCAGTTTCTAATGTAAACTAAAAATTAAAAAATCTCTAAGTATGCTAAGTGCTTAAATTTTAAAAATAAACAAATAGTACAAGGGAATATATAAGTATTTTTAAATGAATGCATATAAACAAAGAGATAAATTTAAAAACTCTTTTACATGAAAATGTACCATAAATAAAATTGATCCTTGAGAGACAATTTGGAAAAAAATATTTGTAACATATAGGAGAGATAAAAAGGTAATATCCCAAATAAACTGCAAGAACTTCTAGCAAATATTATCAAGGAAAAGAGAGAAAAGAGATAAATAAATAATATTTCAAATATTATCATATCAAATATATTGATGAATATAGCTATAGATGAAATAGAGACTTAATATTGTAGGTAAATTTTTGTCAAAGCTTCAAAGAACAAATAATCCATTTCTTAAACAAAATATTTTATAGCAAAAAGGAGAGGAAATAGCCAACTTAATTATGAGGTTAATATAAGCTTAATACCAAAACCAGAAAATGAAACATAAGAAAAAGTTGATATAAATAAATTTCATTTACAAATACAAACGTGGGGCGCCTGGGTGGCTCAGTGGGTTAAGCCTCTGCCTTTGGCTCAGGTCATGATTTCAGGGTCCTGGAATCAAGCCCCACATTGGGCTTGAAGCAGCGGGGAGCCTGCTTCCCTCTCTCTCTCTGCCTGCCTCCCTGTCTACTTGTGATCTCAGTCTGTCAAATAAATAAATAAAATCTTTAAAAAAACAAAAACGAAACAAAACAAAAAGACAAATACGGATGCAAAACCTTAAACTCCACAACAGTGAGTCGAAATCACTAGTGATTATATATATTATCAGTCTAAACTTTGTAATTTATAAACAAACACAACTACAGTAATATCAAAAGTGCACACACGGAAACAAAGAAAGTAAAGGGACTTCCTTCAGATGGGAAGAAGGTGATTGTCTCAGAGTGGAGGGTAACAAGAGCTGGTACTTTAAAGGAAGTTTTTGTTCATTTGTTTGTTTGTTTGTTTTTAAAAGATCTTATTTATTTACTTGACAGATCTCAAGTAGGCAGAGAAGCAGGCAGAGAGAGAGAGGGAAGCAGGCTCCCCGCTGAGCAGAGAGCCCGATGCAGGCCTTGATCCCAGGACCCTGAGATCATGACCTGAGCTGAAGGCAGAGGCTTTAATCCATTGAGCCACCCAGGTGCCCGGCCTGGCACTTGATGCGTAATTTATTATAGTTTAAAAAAAAAAATGACTGAAATAAGTATGGAAAATTCTTGAGACTTAATAAAGCTAGAGGTAGGCTTAAATGTGTTTTATATTAGTCTTTATACTTTATTTGAAATATTTCATAATAAAAAAAATATGAAGAGCCCTTCAAAAGAAAAATGTTTCCAGTTGACAAATGTTCAAATGATAGGTAAATAAGCTCAGAAAAGAAGAAATGCAAATGATGAATAAGCATATTAAATAACCCAGTCTTATCTGTAAAACATGTTACCATGTTACTATAATTGTGGATAAGATTTTGAGAAAGGGGCACCTAGGGGCTCAAATTGTGATCCCGGGGTCCTGTCTGGCTCCCTGCTCAGCGGTGAGCCTGCTTCTCTCTTGCTCTCTGTCCCTCCCCCCATTGTGCTCTCTCTTTCTCAAACAAATAAATAAAATCCTTGAAAAACAAAAAGGCTATGAGAATGCTGATGTTAATATAATTTGATATATCAGATCTGTGAAGAGTGATTTTATTTAAAAGACAATATTTTGTATCTCTTGTCCTGCTCTACCACAAATACAAATTTATCTTAAAGTGACACAGAGATAGTGTATACACAGAATAAAGTAGAAGATTCTTCTCAAAGCACATGGTAAAAGACTGAAAAATTCTGAGAAGAGCACAGTAATGAAATGGATTATTATTCAGTCATTAAAAATAATGTTACAGAAGAATATTTATTGGCTTGACAGCTTGTCAAAAATTAAGGAAGTTAAAAAGATTATATACCTTATGTTCTAAATTCCATTATACACATAGAAGTATATAGGACCTTACACATGCATACACACACAGCACATGCACAACACACACAAGCACACATATACTCTGCATACACACACACGTACACACAAAGGGCAAGACAAAACAATGACTAGAAATTTCTATGGCAAAATATGAACAGTGATTTTCTCTGGGGAGTGGGATTATTATTATTCCCATTTTCTTAGTTGTACCTTCCTGTGCTATCCAAATTTTTCACAAAAAAACTCATTTTTGTTTTTTTATAAAATAAAATTTGAGGTTTAACAAGAAGAGGAATGTGTTCTACCTTTTATTATCAAGTTCATCACCAAATCCCTAGATAGTCGAATTATCATTTCACATTATCTGTGTTTCTTACACGAAAGCCCATTATTCCTCCTGTACCCTAACCTTTCCTTGTCTTTTATTAGAGGTATAATATAATTAGTTGCTTGTCTTATTAAGGCTGGTTTAGTGATTGAGGCATTTCTTGAGACAAGGCAGATGTTTCTGATTAATTTACTCAGGTTGATTAGATTAAAACTCTGAAATGGAAATATTCATCCATGTTGAAATTAGCTTTGCCTGAGTTTATCATGCTAAATGGTTGTACAGTTTGGATTATACTGATACAGAATGATAATGATGTAAGTAGATTTACCTGCATTGACTTCTGCTGTTTGGTTTTCTTTACTATTTCTTAAAAAGTTAAAATTGTCATCTTTTGACATAAAATATGATACCATGGTAGAAACTAATGCTCTTTATGTTTATTTTCCTTTCTTTCATTTTAAGTTTAACAATAAACATCTACTAATTTCTTCCTCTGGACAAAGTCCTCTGTTAGTACTAGGGAGGGACACAGAATTAAGATCTAACTGCTACCTGCTAGTGTTCTGTGCTTTCATGGAGCATTCAGATAGATGCACATACATTGGGGGAGCGGAGTACCATTTTGGGCGGAAAGAATAGTTTGAAAAAAGAATGCAGAAAATTATAGTATCCATTTTTAGGAACTATGAAGTAGCATGGTATAACAGGACCATAGGGTCTGTTTGGTAGAAATAAGTTGGAGATAAGACACTGAATATTGAATTATGGGGTTTAGAATTCATTTTGTATGCAATGGGCATCAACCAAATATTTTAACCAAGATGATTTTCTATGAAGAAATGTGACCATTAGAACAGGGAAGGGAAAGACAAGAGACCCAGAGACTGGTTGGGAGGCCAGTGTGCTTGTACCAATAAGGCTTACTGCAGGTCTAGAGGAAGACAGTGTCAATCTGAAGGTGAAGCAGATGTGCTTGAAATGGTAAAGGACAGTATTAGCAAAATCTGGGCACAAACTGGACCTCCGATAAAGCAGAAGGGGAATCTGAAGATAACTTCCATTGACCAGGCATGAGAACCTCAAAAGACGATGACGGCATTACCATTATGGAGATGCCAGGAATAGGAATAATGATAACAATGATGATAATGGTAATAATAACACTACGGAGGACCAGAGAAGCTGGTGAGTTTGTTTTATCTATTTAGAGGATGGTACTGTGGAGTGAACCATGTGAAAATAGCCAGCAAAAATGTAACCCTGGGGTGCCTGGGTGGCTCAGTGGGTTGAGCCACTGCCTTCGGCTCGGGTCATGATCTCAGGGTCCTGGGATCGAGTCCCGTATCGGGCTTTCTGCTCAGCGGGGAGCCTGCTTCCTCCTCTCTCTCTGCCTGCCTCTCTGCCTACTTGTGATCTCTCTCTGTCAAGTAAATAGATAAAATCTTTAAAAAAAAAAAAATGTGGGCGCCTGGGTGGCTCAGTGGGTTGGGCCGCTGCCTTCGGCTCAGGTCATGATCTCAGGGTCCTGGGATCGGGTCCGGCATCTGGCTCTCTGCTCAGCGGGGAGCCTGCTTCCCTCTCTCTCTCTCTCTGCCTGCCCCACATCTACTTGTGATTTCTCTCTGTCAAATAAATAAATAAAATCTTTAAAAAAAAAAAAATGTAACCCTGGAACTCTCCAGAGAAATCAAGACCTAAATTTAAAGGAAAATTGAAAGAAGAGACAAACAGGAAGAAAAAGAAAAGACTGAATAAGAGTAGTCCCAGAAGTCAACAGAAGAAGCTCAAAAAGAAGGAGAAAGTCACTCAAGGGATGAATGAGTTTGATCCATCTAATAAGTGTTTATTAAGACTACAATTTAAAATTTTAAAAAATTCTAAAAAATTTGAAAAAAGACTAAATCTACCAGACATTCTTCTAAGGGCAGTATTAGATTCCCTGACTTCATGGCACTGACCACCTAGTACTTTCATTTATTTTGTAAGTCAAAAGAAAAACACAAACTTTAGGTCAAAGACAATATTTACTATATATTTATCTTTATACCAATGCAGTTGTAAAATATAATTTTTAAATATATTTTTATGGAGGAAGGGGCCACAGAGCCCAATATGCCCAAGGCCAATGAAAGCCATGATACAAAGCCCTGGAGACAGAGCCGCGGGGCTGCTTAGGAGGGAAGGTCAAGGACGATCTCCTAAGAAGCTGAGTTAAGTCTGAGGAGACAGGAAGCTAAGGGATAATGTGTAGAAGAAGTCCAGTGTGAAACCTAACGAGCTTGTCTGAGAGAGGTCCTTCTACCTGGTGGTTTGCAAGTCTCTGGCATCCTTCAGTAACAGATAACAGGAGTATGTTCAGAACTAGACTGCAGGGGATTTGGAGGGAATGGGAGGAAAGACTAGAAAAGTCTTTCTTAAAACTGCAGTGTTGGGAAAAGGATGATAGGGTCCTCAGTGGGAGAGGAAGGCAGATTGAATCAGTCTTTCATTCCTTTAAATTAACTTCTTATGTGCACCTTGCTGTTCACATTGTCAGGGGAGAAATTTTGGAACTTAATAAATAATTGAATCCTGTCCAAATGGTACTACAATGTTCATTGGGCTCTATAGAGCCAAAGCTAATGCCTGCTAATGTTCAGGAGATGGTAAATGAATATGGTCTAATGCATTGAATTTGAAAACTGTTCACTACTCTTCTGGACTTTTCCAGTCCTTAGAATGGTAAATTAATATAACCCGAGGTGATGGTTATTATCTCAAAAGTGATATTTATCTAAATATTTTCCCTCTTCTTCTCTTTCCTCTGATATTATTTAAATATAATGAAGGAGATTATTTAGACATCTAGCTCCTGACTCATTGTTACTGTAGTCAGCTTCACTGATCCTCAAGAACTTTTCACTTACTGAGAACTCTGTGACTCACCCAAACATACATAGCAATCAGAGGTAAATTGAATTGTGAGTCTGTCTCCCAGCACTTTGCCCTTCGTTTGTTCCAAGTTGTATTGTTCAAAAACGTTGCTTAGGCCAACAGTTTTGTGAACTAATATGGTAACTTACTTAGCTCAGATGTTATTGTTCTTGCCTGTGGAATACCCACGCCTCATCTTTCAAGAAAAGACTCCAACGTTGCTTATCTTGTGAAGGGTTTTCTCACTGCTTCTCAGCCCTTTGTTCAGGCTGGACTTAACTCTTTCCTTTTACATTTTGCCCTGATCTGAACATATTTAAGTAATGATGATTGAAGTGTTTAAATTCTAAAGCGAGACCTGCATGGATTACCCCACTTCCTTTTGTCTCTTCCTTATTTATAAAATGAGTATTATTAACCTAGTGTCATCATTTTTGGATCATTTAAGAATAAAATGACGTATTATAGGCAAAGCTCTTAGAACATATTAGATGTCAATAAATGTTGTCTATTGTTTTTAGCAAATGTCATATTTCTTCCTAGACTGTAAGCCACTAACTTCCTGTACTTGTTTGTTGCATTATATGCAGCCCTGGGCATGACTTACAGAAAACAAAACACATAACAAAAGCGTGATTCCCAAGAAGACTTCTCCACATCCCTTGTCCACCTACTCTACCTCCCTCAATTCCATCTGAATACTTCATCCTGAAGTATCTGTAACTTTCTCCAATCTCTTTAACAGACCATCACGTAAATAAGTGTCAGGACTTCCTGACCGATCTTCATCTTCTGACAAATGGTTATGCATGAAGCCAGAGTGATTATTTTTAGCAATCAAAATCAGAACATACTAGTTTAGGCTTAAAACCATTTGGTGGCTTCTATTATCTTTAGGGTAAAGATGGTAAACTTTCCATGGTCTACCTGTTCTGACCCTACACATGTCAGACTCAGCCTGGGCCCCTCTCTTCCTCACTCTGCATTCTTATAGCAACATTGGCCTTTGTCCCCAGTGCTCCTCCCTACCCATGGTCCTGGCATGCAGTGGGGAGAAGGCAGCTTTCCTCTGCCCTATCTGTCTCATTTGCATCCATATGTGAAGGACTGAGTCTGTACAATGCCTTCTATGCAATGGACACTCAATGAATGTTAGTTGGATAAAAGTGGTTGACAGCTGCTTTTGTGCCATCACTGGTGTGGACTGATGACAAAGGACCAGATGAGTGACAAGTGGGTCCCCAGAGGCTGATGTAGTCAAAAGACAAGGAGGAAGGTTGGACTGTTGTCCAAACCTAGCCTCAGTACTCTTGATGTCCCAGAAACTTAGACACAATCCCAAGAGAAGGGTAGAAGTGAGATCAGAATACTTAAAATAACTACAATTCAGTTTTTGTCACACCAGCAGATTAGGAGGTCAAAATAATAATTAGGTTGAGTTATATCAAAATAAAATGTGTCTTTCTTGCATGCTTGAACAGCGGTCCAAGACTATTCTTGAGGCCAACAGCCTGCAGCTATAGTTCAGGCGAGATCAAACTAGTAAAGAGAGGAATGAATCATTCTCTCCTACCCTCTTGCTGGGGTCATGAAAGAGGATGGGTGACCTGCCTCCTGCTTTTTTATATTATCCTTCTGTCTGCCATGGCAAAGATAAAGGGAAAAACTACACATTTTGTTCTTGAAGCCACCGTGGTGCCACTGTTGTCAGCCATGGTTTTCCTAAAATAGTGTAGTATTTTAAGAGTCACCATACCTTTAATCACAATGGAAATATTCCCTTGCAGAACCAAGAGCTGGAGTTCATTCCAGTTTTGTTCACCTGCATAATCAAGCAAAGCTGGTTATGACACCTGAAAGTGCCCTAAAATAATGCTGAACATCTGACCAATCAGCCAGGTGGAATGGATGGTACTAGAAGAAGAAATACAGCTTTGGTACTACTCAGATCTAATCCTGGTATGTTCTTTTAGTTTTTTACTTGATAGCTATGTTGGCAGGAGTATGCCATTTAACCTGAGTCTCAATGTCTATATATATATATACATATATATATATGTATATATATATATAATTTACTAATAGCTGTTTGGTAAGGTTGTTGTAAAGATTAAGATTGATATTCACAGAACACTTAATGTAGTTTTGGGTGCATTGATGCTTCTCAATGATAATCTTCTATCAGTGGCTGCTCAAAAGCTCTTCAAATTAGAGCTTGAAGTTAGGGAGGAAAATGCCATGTTATATACTATGAAAAATAACAGAAAGAACTTATGAAAGAAATATTAGGTTATCTTCTGGAAAAACTGAAAGATGCAGAAGCCACTTAAAGTCTCAAATGTTTATATGTCTGTGCACAGTGTATTGGGGAGAGTCAGTTACACTTGTAGTTTTAAAACAAGCATCAGGTCAGTTTAATGAATTCATGTTGGGTATGTTTCAGGTCAATTTTAGGCTCTGAAAATCCAAAAATGAATATCATATGATTTCTGGCCTCAAGTAGTTTACAGTAGTTTACAGAAATTAAGTATCTCCAGCTGTGGATGGCATGAAATTGATGACCAAAACAGGACTACTAGTGGATAAATTTTGCTCAAAAGAGATAGCTCCAATAGAATGATGATCATGTTTCTTGAAAGATACACATAATTTACAAAATACCATAAGGAATGGTAGAAAACATTCAGGTGAGGCCAAAAGGGAGAAAAGCAGACAACAATATTGTGATATGTAGGACAAACTTCCTGGCAGGTAGAAGATATAAGGGATGGATCTTGTTTGAAAATATAGATCATCTCAAAGGCAAAAAGTTGTAGTGAGAAGGGGATACAACTCTGGAAACGTTCTGTGGAAAGTAGAATATCTGACATTCTTTATTGACAATTTCATCTTGTAGAGGAAGTAGCAAGAAAAATTGTTATTTTATATTTGATTCTAAGTAACAAGAAAGAGCTTACTGTTGGAGTAAAATTTATATGAACCTTGGGAGAAATCAAGTCATCTTGGAATTTATAATAGCGAAGAAAGGAAACAGTGGGCATAGTCAGATGTGCATTCTAGACTTTAGGAAAACAGATTTTTCAGAAGTTCATAAAAAGACTGGCATGATTCCATGGCTAGAGACTTTGAAAGGAAATGTAAGAGCAAAAGGAGATAGGAAAAACATTATTTAAAGGAATGTGGACATTAAAGTATGGATATTGAAGAGTTGAGAGAGAAAAGGACAGACTCAGAGACAGAGATGGACAGAGGAAGGCAGATAGAGGGGAGACAGACAGACAGGACACAAAAATGAAGAGATAAGGGAGATTCAACAGAAGACTGATAAGGAGAATGATGTGTGGGGTGGATGGGCTAGAGAAGTAGACAATGAGCAAAGGCCATCACAAGATTCTGGGAGAGTCATTCCTGCTTTCCAGCTTCCTGTGGTATGGAATCTTCTCTTGGTCAGAAATCCTGAGAAGCTCAGAGCAAGTAACACATATCCTCACAAATGACCCTCCGTTCTTAGCCTCTCACGTTATACCCAGAGGCCTCTTTCCCTAAGAAGGAAGACTTCTCTGCTAGGGAGTACAATATAGTGATGTCCAACTTGTGTCTGACCTGACTGGTTTCTCTCAAAAAGCACAGACAATAACAGGTCCCAAGTCCTTCTTAGGCATAGACTCAACAGAAAACATCATCTAAGAGGAATGTAAAGTTCTGAAAAGAAACTATACAATCATAAATGTTTCCAGTTGTGAAAAAAAGGTATAAGAAGCCAAAGAAATTCACATTCAGTTGCACAGGAAACTCTCAGATGACCTTAGATTTAAAATACATATACAAAACTAGGGAGAAAAATCACATAACCAAAAGTGAAAAGAAATAAATGAAACCCAAAAGGTGGCATAAAAATGGACTTATAAAAATGGACTTATTAAATAAACTGAAGTAGGTAATCCAGAATAAGTTGAAACCTTAGGAAAATGCTAAGAAAGATAAAAAATCCAAAATTTTAAATCAATTATCTTGATTTAGATAAGCAAACAAAATTCTAGACCATGGATTCATTTATTTCTTCAGTTGTTCCACAAGTGATACGCAGGGCATGACTGAGGTATTAAAACAAATGGCAGTTTCTATTTCCATGACCCTATGGTCTAATTTAGAGGTTGCAAAGGGTCCCTTATCCCAATATCCTTATCCCAAATAAGGATAGTGCATGGCAATGATAGGTATGGGGGAATGTGTAGATGCTGTGAAATGCTCTGGAAACACAGACTGGGAAGAATGTCATTGGGAAAGATTGCAAGTTAGGCTTCAGAATGGGTAGAATTATAGCAAGAGGACAACAGAGCCGGGGAGGAGATTAATAAACTGATTTGTATTGTTGTATTACTGAAGGGTAGGCTAGCCTGTGGTAATGAAGTTGCTGGGACATGTAAATAACTCATGACCATTTTTGAAAAGAATATGAAGTCTAGGAGACAGCGTTCATGCCAGATTAACTATAGACATGCAAGACATTCAATATTTTAATATTGAAAGGTACTTATGAATAATAGCTGATACGTACCAGATGTTTAGTAGGTCCCAAGTTGGTACAGCTGGGATGCCTGTCTCAGACACAAGGAGGATGAGGCTGGGGCTATTTAAGCCCCGTTGCCAGCATCTCCCAGCTGGTGAGACCTGGGATTTGAACCTGCCCTGTCTGAATCAAGAGCTTAAGTTCTTAAAAGCGATTTCTTCATTTATCATATTATCTATATAGGTAAGGTGGCTGAAAATAAAGTCAGGTTGGAATAGTAGTAAAGGAACAACGTAAAATGCTGACTGATTATTCAGGGTTAACCTGTATTTGGTCCTGAGTCATTCAATAGATAAGTGAGTAATTTAAGAAAAGCGTAGACAACAGAAAAAAGATCTATAGTTGTTTTTTTTTTTAACCTGGCATATATACTTAATGCGTCACTACACTATGTATTTTTACAGTAATATTTTATAGCATTTATTGCCTTTTTTTTTTTTTTAACAGATAAGGAAACTAAGGCTCAAACATCACAGTTGACCAAAGTCACTCCACTATTAACAACAAAGCTTGGCTTAGAACCTAGAGTCTGTCTGACTTCGAAGCCTGTGTATTCCACACAGTAGAGAGACCACATCTGCAGTACTGTGCTCCGTTCTGGCCATCAAGGTTTAAGAGCGTCATTAGTGAAGAATTGTATTTAGAAGGAGAAGAAGAAGTGTCTGTACATTGTCAACCTAAAATTCCACCAGGATCTTTTAGGTTCTCTGCTGTGACACATGCCCCTAAGCAGCAGAGCTACGTCGGCATAGCTTGGGATTATTATGAAACGTTCTGAAGGAACTCAATACTCAGAATATACAGTTTTCCTTATTTGAGTGTCTGTGCATCCACCCTTGCCTGTGCCATTCCCACAGTAGTGCAGACCCAGAGACAGAGTTCTAAAAGAAGGTAAGGTCCCACGGACAGTGATGCTTCTACACATTGCTCTATTCTATTACTTGCAGAGCGGAACCCTGGATTGTCATAACTAACGAGGAACTTCTTGTCTTCTCTGAGAAAGGAAGGGAGAATTGCGAACAATGACAAGAAAAAGATGAGCCTGATAATGACAAAGCATTAAGCATTCCCATCTTACCTCTCAACACTTTTATCCACCAGTTTGTTGACTGAATGTTGAAATATCTCTTTGTGGTTTCTACAGTAATAATAACCAACCCCTGAGCTAGTCAAACTTAGAAATTCAAATTCTGAATTAGCTTCTACTAGGTGTTCTTTGCCTCTGCTAGTAATATTTCCTGATATTTTGTCTAAACTTAATGGTAGAAGTCTATTTTGATGAGAATCTGAAGAAGCAAACTTTAGCTAATTTTGACTGTAACTTCAGTATAAAATAGCACTTGCCTTTCCCATTACTTTTTTTGTGTGATTATGCACCAATTGGTAAAACATCGTTTGCTACAACTATAATCACAGAAAATGTTTTGGAAGAAAATTCTACCTATCTGGCAATAGATTTGATATGTCATACAATTCAGGAATTCTGCTATTGTATTTAAGCTATGATGATGATGGCAATGATGATAGTTACTTTGGGTAACACTATCTGAAGGGCAGGTTACCCTTGGTGAACCTCGAGACAGCCATAGAGCCCTGTACAGAGCCTGACACATAGTAGGTGCATACTGAGTAATGAATGAATAACAGTGAATTGACTGCATGAAAAATGACGCTTCTTGCAGAAACCCATGTGAGGTAAGGTCTGGAATAGAGATGGAGGGTGTGAATCTCTAGTGAGAAAAGAGAGGAACAGTCCAGGGCAAGATTCTAAGCCACAGAGGACACTCTTAGTTACTGAAACTAAGGTGGCAGTGATGATGGATGAGATTAATTATAGTTGTGAATATATGTATCCTGTGGGTGATAATAAGAGCTAACATTTATTAAAGGACTAATTGGTGTCAGGCATTCTGTTCTATGATTTACATTTAAAATTTGACTTGCTTTTTAAATTAATTGTGGACTCGAAGCTTTTTAGGGGTAATTTACTCCAAATCCAATATTGTTCACTGAAGTTACCTATGATACATTACTTTCCAGAGAACTTTTTTTTTTTTTAATTTACTAATCAAAAGACCAACTGAATGACTGAACTGTTGACTGACTGAATAAACAGCTAATTGTTTATGAACCTATTTTTGCTATCGTGTGCCTTTTTACACAGGGCCCTCATTATACCTTTTCCACAGACCCAGTGGAACACTGGGTAGTGAATTCTGTCCCTGAGCCCAGACCACAGGAAGAGGTGGTGCAGATACAGGAAATATTTGGGGGTTGGTATGTCTCTTAATGTGGAAATTACATTCATCACCCACATCCTTCAGGTACCAGTTCAAGCTACAGTTACTAAGAGAAAAAAATTACAGGCATTGGTCCAAAAACAGAACTCAACAAAGGAGAGGCACTCAAATATTTCCATCCGTTTCTAATTCCCCATAAATCTGTCTCCACATTGGCCTTGACCTCATCATTGACAGTCTCTGGAATCTGGTGAACAAAGCTTGGAATCTTGCTCCTTAATTCTGTAGGGGGTTTGATAAAGCTTTGAGCACATTAGCAAGAAACATTGGTAATCTAATTATTTGGGACATATTAGAAGGCCTGAGTACCACTCATCTGTCCTTTAAATGTAGAACTATCTAGAGGACTCTAGTGAAACTGTAAGGAAGTAGAATTGACAAAGTCGGAGCTGACACTCTAAACAGATACTACTTAATAAGAATTAATTTATCACACAGATGAGGACTTTTAACAAAATTTAAGATTTTATTTCTTTATTTGGTGGAAAAAGAGAGAGAGAGCACAAGTAAGGGAAGAAGGAGAGGGAGAAGTGGACTCCCTGCTAAATGACCAGAGCTGAAGGCAGATGCTTAACTGACTGAGCCACCCACGGTCCCCAGATAAGGACATCTTTATAGGGAGGCAGTCTATTGTCCTAAGACTAAAATCTATAATCTGGATGTTTTTAATCTACTAGGTAAAAAAGTAATAAACATTTTAGATAAAGGGAAAAGAGTATTATGTCAAAATAAATTAATCTACAGTAATTTATGGGTTATAAAAATGAAAATTGTAAAACCAAAATTTAGAAAGCAATCAAAATCAAAACCAACAAATTACTAAAGTGATACATTCTAGTACAAAACTAGAACTTCCTCTTTACATCTTTACTCCCAGTTTTCCATCTAAGTTTAAGAGCAGCTGCCCCTGAAATCTGACATAGAACCTAGCAGCTCTTGCATTGGACAGGGGTATCTAGGGTGCCTCTAGCTCCATCAGGACCACTAAGACAGCTTCTAAGTGAGTGAGATCAACCTTGCTCAAAGTCTGGCCCCTAGCACTATAGGCTGAAAAATTTAGTACTGTCAATATTTCAGCAGCAAACTGACTCAGAGGTGCTAATTCATACTAATAAAACTTGCCAGAATGTAATGCATGATTTTGCAAAGAAGGATGTTATTATGAAGGGAAATGGATGTTTGTTCTGATCTGATGAGTACAGGAGAAGGCAAACTGCAAGTCCTGTTTTTGGTGGTTACCTGGTTCCAAGGTGTAATGGCCTCTGGTTTCCACAGCCTACTATGCTCCTAGAGATGATCAATTTAGGATATCCATGCTGACCAGAGAGAGCATCTTCTCCCCATAGGGTGCTTAAATGGAATCTTTGGGTTAGTTTATATCTAACTAGTTTCCTTCCATCTGTATGATCACTGCAGAAAGGGTGCAGTGTGATAAATTAAGTTCCTTTCTTCATAAGTACATCTCAGTTCTGCCTCCCAGAAGTTAAACCCAGGATCCACTGAGGTCTGTGATGTTCCTGAACTTGTCAGAAATGCACTTACAAACACAAGCCATTAATGACATTTGTTATATGTGGAATTTTACAGTTTCAAGGTCAATAGGTAACCTACTTCCTGAGTTCTTTGGGCTTCTCACATGTACAGATACTGAGAGGAAAACCGAACAGGAATTCAGTGTCCCTTCCTGTCATTTACTTAAAAAAAAAAAAAAAAAAAAGATTTTATTTCTTTATTTGACAGAGAGAGATTGAGAGAGAGTACAAGCAGGGTGAGCAGCAGACAGAAGGAAAGGGAGAAGCAGACTCCTCACTGTGCAGGGAACCTGATGTGGGGCTCTATCCCAGGACCCTGGGATCATGACTGGAGCCGAAGACAGACACTTAACTGACTGGGCCATCCAGGTGCCCCTTTGTCATTAACTTTTTATTACCTTTCCCTCAATGGTACATTTATTTATATAGGTAAATTTGTTACCTGGAGAGATGTGGACATGCAGCTGGTTAAGGAATAAATCGAGAGACTTCCATGTAGGCCTTCTCTGAGGTGGGAACCCGAAACTTTTCTGACTTGCCTTATTCCAATGAAGGATGTGATGTGCACATTCAAATGGTAGTAACAAAAAATGGCCTCACTATATTTCTAATTCTCTGTTCCATTGAATGGACATTTTACTCCACCACACTTTCTCACTTTTGCAATTGTCTGTGTACTTATCTCTTCCAATTATCTTTTCTATATACTGTTGTGACTGAAATCATGACTTAATTCCCTTAAGTCACCAAAAATCAAATAGAAATGTCTCTCAAAACATAGCTGTCAGCTGAAGTTTTATTCTGTGTGAGGATAAAAGCTATTCTATTTTAATAATTTTCATTTGTTTCTGCCACAAAGATTCATTTGTAAGCGTTCCTTTTTAAATTTAAAAGATACTTTCACTGATGCCATTTAATATTACTTTTCTGACTGATTCTGTTATCTGCTGACACAAAGATCCCGTCGCCTAGGGAACCTGAAGCCAGCCCCGACAATACAACGTGTCTGAGCTTTCTTCGTTACTCTGCCTCTGACTTATTTTATGAAAACTGGTAATTCGCTTCACCACTCTCTGCCCCCGCATCCGAAAAATAAGTTGGGTAACTATTGTCAACAAACATAGCATGCTCTTTATCTGCTGTCCATCAGAGTGCTCTCCCCTCGGCGGGGGAGGCAAAAATCAAAAGACAGAGAAGGACTCAGCAGTTGTTAATATCCTTGATGTAAATACATCGTCTGTAAATCGTGTCTTGAGAACAATGGTATAAATGCCAAAGGCGTTTACAATGCTGTTAAAATAGGGATCGATGTTATTGCTTATTTTATTGTTTTTCAGGCAGGTGATGGAGAAACTTTTTTCCTTCCCAGTTTTCTTTTAGTCCCTATAGTCGGACTTCCACTCCACCGGTGTGGGATCCCAAGACTGCCTACCTTCCCAAAGCAATGTAGATCACTTGAGAGTGATTTCAGTATGTGAACGCAACAGAAACCAGGGTAGTTCCATGATTAACCCAGGCTGTCAGTTCAGGTATTATCTTGGCTTGCAATTAACCAATCCTAGGACCTGAAACAAGTTCAATAGTCTTTTTGAGTCCTAGTTTCTTCATTCACAAAATGAAGGATATTAACAATATCAACCTCATGGAGTTGACGTAAATAAGAATCAAATGAGAATATGTGCGGTATTTAGCATAAGGCAGGCATGAAATAACTGGTAAGTATAAATGTGGAGAGATCGAAACCCTTTCCCATTTATTTCTACCACTGCCTGTTTTTTTTTTTTTAAAGATTTTATTTATTTATTCATAAGAGATAGAGACAGAGAGAGAGGCAGAGGCAGAGGGAGAAGCAGACTCCTCAAGGAGCAGAGAGCCCAATATGGGACTTGATCCCAGGACCCCTGGATCATGACTGGAGCCAAAGGCGAACACTTAACTATCTGAGCCACGCAGTCACCCTTTACTACTGCCTTAAATGACAAACCCCTCCAGGGCTATTAGCTCTGGACTATGGATGGACTGTTACCAAGTGATATATCCCATAAATTTCCCAGAGGCACGGGGTTGGAGGGTGGCAGTGAAGCAAACATCTTCATTGGCATCCCTTGAAAAAACCTCTCCTGGACTTCTTCCCCACCATCACTCCCTCCTATTTTGCCACATGCACAGCATCAAGGATTTTGGTTTGAAAATGATTAAAAATTATTCTCTCTTCAATGCCTTTATTTCCCTGCTTCACCTCCCCTGACCTGCTGAGAGTCTAGATCAATAGCATAAAATTAAATTTCATTTGTCATGTTAAGTCATCATTTGTGGTGATACATTTATATAGAAAAAAAAGCAAGAAGAAAAAGATCTTTTACTGACTTTCTAAAAGTTGAAGATTGCAGATTAAACAGCTAGTTCACCATGTACTTTCTCTTTTAACTGGAAATTAAACTGATGTAGATTCTTCTTGGCACGTAATAACAGTAATCTTCTGGAATAAGATGGGTCAAGGGACTCATTTTCAAAAGGCATTTCGAAAATAGGGAAGAATGCCATGTTTGATTCTTTCTGTATGACTCTCTATTGTGGCCTAAGTTCAGATGAGGATTCCAAGAGAACCAGGAAACTGGGCACGAAGACCATAAAAAGGATCTAGCATGGCAGCAATGTGGTCTTCTAGACTTGGAGCTAGAGACTTGAGGGTCCTGTCCATATGAATCCTTATAGGCTCCTCTAAGTTAATTAGAAATGATTTTTGTCTCTCTGGTACACTGCCCCCATGTAAAAACTAGATCTCTGTCATAGAAAAATCACCACTTTATCCCATTAAGCTCCTACCTCTGGAAATAAATAAAGACTAACTAACTGAGAAACAAGAAAACTTATGAATTCAGAGCTTGTTATGACCGGGGAGTCAATCACTATCTTGTTTTTTTTTTTAATTTTTAATTTTTTATAAACATATATTTTTATCCCCAGGGGTACAGGTCTGTGAATCACCAGGTTTACACACTTCACAGCACTCACCAAAGCACATACCCTCCCCAATGTCCATAATCCCACCCCCTTCTCCCAAACCCCCTCCCCTCA